>NW_027397114.1:7220248-7236209 GCF_003265705.2 Callorhinus ursinus
TGATAACATAGGTGAACTGGACTGATTCCTCAAAAAAAAAAAATCTACAACTAGCCCAATATAAAATAGGAAATTTAAATTGACCTACAACTGTTACATTCATTTATAATATTAAAATTTCTAAAAAAGAAATCTCCAAGCCTAGATCGTTTCACTGGAGAGTTCTATCAAAAATTCAAAGAAGAATTAATATCAATTTCATACAATCTCTTCCAGAAAATAGAAGAGGAGGAAACACTTCTCAATTCATTTTAAGCAAATATATCAGTAATTACATTAAATTTAAATGGCCTAAATAGAGCAATTAAAAGACAGAGATTACAAAAGGGACTGAAAAAATATGATCCATCTGTATGCTCTCTCCAAGAGATTCATGTTACATATAAGGACATAAAGAGGTCGACGTGAAAGGATGGAAAAGATTTTCTATGCAGATGGTAACCAAAAGAGAACTGGTGTGGCTATATTATTGTCAAAGTAGATTTTTTGTTTTGTTTTGTTTTGTTTCACAAGAGAACAAATTTACACCTTTATTTATTTACTTTTCATTAAATTTAAATCCTTGAGGGGTACAGCATCACACGGATTCTGTGGCCAATGGCTTTAGCAGGAAGGTTGCTTCGGAATTTGGCACGAACCATGCCACTGTTTCCATGAGTACGAGTTACTTTTCCCCAGATTACTCTGATTTTGTTTGGTTTGCCACCAGGAGTCACTGGGTTATTCTTTGCTTTGTACACATAAGCACATCCTTGCCTAGATAGAATTCCGTTCCATCTCAAGCATACACACCTTCAATGTTAGGAAGAGCCGTGTGCTCCCTCTGCTTCCAGAGACCCCGAAAAAGCCAGCAAAGCTGCAGACTCCAAGATGGCAGAAAAAGAAAGGCCCAGACAAAGTAGATTTTAAATTGTTTTTAAAAGTTTATAAGAGGGCGCCTGGGTGGCTCAGTTGGTTAAGCGACTGCCTTCGGCTCAGGTCATGATCCTGGAGTCCCGGGATCAAGTCCCACATCGGGCTCCCTGCTCAGTAGGGAGTCTGCTTCTCCCTCTGACCCTCTCCCCTCTCATGCTCTCTCTCTATCTCATTCTCTCTCTCAAATAAATAAATAAAATCTTAAAAAAAAATAAAAGTTTATAAGAGACAAAGAACGTTATATCCTGATAAAAGTTTCAATAATGATAATAAACATATACACACCGGATAACAGAGTCCCCCAAATATATGAAGGAAAAATTGACAGCCAACTAATTAGTGGGTAACTCTCGGGGGGTTAAGGAGGTGGTGGGGTCTGGAGAGAAGTGAGCATGTCTATAAAAGGGCATCATGAGGGATCCTTGTGGTCATGGAAATGTTCTGTCTTTTGACTGTATTAAGGTTGATATTCAAGCTGTAATATTGTATTATAGTTTTGCCAGTGTTGTCATTGGAAGAACTGGGTAAAGGGTATATGAGATCTCTATAATTTCTTACAATGGCATATGAATCTACAATTATTTCAAAGTAAAATATTTAATTTAAAAAATGCATTATTGGCATAGTAACAGGCAAATAGATGAATAAAAGAAAGAAAATATCTAGAAAGATACTCATGTATACCTTGGAATTTAACATATGATCATGATGACATTGCAAGTGGGGAACTAATGGACTAGTTAGGTAAATGTGAGTAGGGACTTAATATGGGAGCATATTAGGAATTATTGTTGGTTTTGTTAGATTTGATAATGACATTGTGGCTGTGTAAGGAAATGTCATTCTTTTTAAAGATTTTATTTTTAAGTAATCTCTAACCAAATGTGGGGTTCAAACTTACAACCCTGAGACCAAGAGTTGCATGCTCTATCGACTGAGCCAGCTAGGTGCCCCCAAAATATCCTTATTTTTAAGAGATGCAGACCACAGTTTTTGGTGAAATATCAAGAAGTTCATAAATAACTTTAAACTACACCTGGTGGTGGTCTTCACCAGCAAGCTAGAAGCTTTGCTTTCTCTCATCTTTAACCCCATGATCAGGAATTGGTCATAAGCTAAGCTTTACAAGCTTTTGCTACTCATGTGGAACCTGCACTTTAATACTTTACTGAGACCTAGGAATGACAGGATCAACCTTCTCACGGATCAGAAAATAATTTCCACAGGGGCAAAATGAGGATGTGGTCCCCATCTCCCCACCCTAACGCACTCCCACACCTTTTTACCTTGTTTCCTAATCATCTAATCATCTGATGTTACTTTGAGGATTACATCCTCCCACTATAGGAACTGAATGTGCAGCATTTTCTTCATCCCCTTACTCACAATGATGTGATTTGCTTATTATGACTGGGAATGGAGGTCTTAATCAACGTTCCCTTAGTAGTCCCAGACTCCCACTCCGAACTAAAGGAAAATTGTTAACACACGGGTGTGGCTCAGAGGACAAAGAGAGGAAGTTTGGGAGGACCTTAAGAGGAACTGGAACCAGGAAGTTCTTCCTCACTCTCACTCTTGTTCTTGCTGCCACTCCCTCCCTCTCTTATATTTTATTACTTTATCTCTTTGCACACCTTCTTCTGCTCCTGTCCCCAAACACCGCATTCTCTGCATCTTCATATATTTGGCTGCCTTGTTGCACCACAGTTTATACAACCCAAACTCTAGTGATATCCCAAACTAATGATTCTTTTTTTTAAAGCTTTGTATTGTTATTTTTTTAAGACTTGTATTTATTTATTAGAGAGAGAGGGAGAGAGAGCATAATCAGGGGAGCAACATTACAAGATCCAAAAGGAAATTCCGGGGAACTATTCATTACCAAAGAAATTAAAAAATATATAAGAAATCTTTAGGAGAGATACAAAAATACCGGCCAGGATGAAGGGGAGACAGATGAGATAATATGGGATTTAAAAGAAAAGTAAAATTCAATCGCAGAATTTAAGCTCTCAAAGAAGGCTCTAAAGAGCACAACTGAAGGAAAACCAAGTCAGTGTAGCCAAAAACATTCTGATTTGGTGTGTAGATATGTTTCAGCCACATACCTCTGCCACAATTCCTCTTTCATCCCATCAGGATACTTGTCATAGGGGGCACCTGGCTGGCTCAGTTGGAAGAGCATGAGACTCTTGATCTCAGCATAGTGAGTTCGAGCCCCACATTGGGTGAAGGGATTGGTTAAATAAACAAAACTTTTTAGAAAAAGGATACTTGCCATATAAGGATATGAGCATAGGCAGCTGTGTTTTCTTAGATATTTCCTGAAATAATTCCTGGGTCCCACTTTCCTACTTGGAGAAAGCATTGGGAATTTAAGTATAGGTAACTCATACAAGCTGGGTTTGGCTGAGTCTGAGAAAAGATTAAACTCGTGCTTAATCTAGTTTCACATCTTAACCCCAGCAGCTACTTTTAAGCCCAGCTATTTATAACTCTTGTTATCATTAGCTCTTATAAAACAACATTTAAGACATAGCTATAACATTAATGAGCTAAGACACTCACAAGGCATTCATGTAAACCATAAGTACAGGCATTTAAACTTCTGGATCACCGTCTCCTTAAAAATTAGTCTTCAATCACATCCAAGTTAATATTCCATTACTAAGATACATTTGGAATCCATTCCTAGAACACAGAATATGTTTTAAAAGATGAAAATAAAGGAACAGAAAGAGAACAAAGGGTAGAGAACAAGCCAAAGAATTACACATGTCCCTGAAAATAAATACTAACTGGGTAAGAGATAATCAGAGACAAAATTAAATAAAAGTTTCCTAAAATGCAGAGGAAGGAAGGCCAACTTATGAAGGCTGAAAGATTTACAAGTTTTCATTCAAAATCAATGAAGAGTATTTAGTTTAAATTTTATATATTGGTTACAAACACAGTAATATAGGGATTTTCTTAATGTATGGAACCACAGAAACAAAGAGAGGAAAAAAGAAACAGGCAACAAATTTCAACAAATTTTTGGAATATAGGAAGCAGATGGAGGAGTAGTATTTGATTAAGCAAGATGGAACAACAACCTAAAATGTAGCTACACCCTGAAATGCCTACAAACAGGACGAGCAATAGGTGAGCTGATTTACCACCAAATAACTCATAAGAGGCTCAGGACTTGGGAGTATCAGGCACAGTGGCAGGTGGAGTTGAGGCATGGTGCTGAAAATTGGTGGGTTGGCTAAAAGTCTGAAATTATGGGTATTGAGGTGCCCATGACTGCTCCCTACCCTGAGCAGGCACATATGTCCTAAAAGAACAGTATTAATCTCTGAAGAAAATGAGAACAGACATGGAACTTGGGTACGCCAAAGACGGTGGCTGAGAAATGTGAGTCAAAGCTGAAAGCAGAAAGTTTGTAAAAGAAAAAATTAGGCCCCCAATTTCTCTTTTCATATCCCGTTCTTAGAATTCTGTCAGCCAGGGAGAAATTTGAAAGGAGAACTGAGGAGAATTGAATAATATCTTAGGAGAAAAGACTTCTCTACAGTCTTCTCAGGTTTCATTGTGAGGGCCCCAACCTAATAAAGCAGCTTCCGTGGTGTGACAATAAATGCTTAACAACCAGCAATCTGGGAGAAAGTGTGCCCTCACTTGTAGCATTTGCTGATGTGCATGGAAATGTTCATGGACAATTTCATTCTACCGAAATGATGTCGCAGAATGCAGAATTGGGAGATAGGTATACATTTAGCCTTTGCAAGCTGATGTAAGCCAGCTCCAGCACACCATTGACAGTTCCCCCATCTGATCATCCTGAAGCTCACTGGTTGATTAATCCCTCCCCTCCATACACACACAAGGGCTTTTGTACAAGATCTAGTACCTTCTTCTTTTTAAAATTATTATTATGTTTTGTTCTGAAACATAAACAGTCAAAGATCACCAAATATTTGAGCAAAACCTCCAGTATGACAGAGTCTAGGGGCACCTGGGTGGCTCAGACGGTTAAGTGTCTGCCTTCAGCTCAGGTCATGGTCCCAGGGTCCTGGGATCGAGCCCCACATTGGGTTCCCTGCTCCACGGGAAGCCTGCTTCTTCCTCTCCCTCTGCCTGCTGCTTCCCCTGCTTGTACACTCTCTCTCTCTCAAAAATAAATAAAATCTTAAAAAAAAAGAGTCTAAACAAGCAGAAAAATAGAACTTGAAAAACAGAGATACTGCAAGAAGCAAAAGAAAAACTCCCTCTTCCAGTGAATATACTTAGAGATATGAGAAGATCTTTCATCCATAAAACAAATATAAAAACATTTGGAGAACAAGAAAGAATTCTTAGAATTGAAAACAAGATAAAAGAAATTTAAAAGTCAATGACAGAATTGGAAGATAAAGAGTAGAAACTCTCTAAAAAATAATAATAGAGAAAAAATTAAAGTTAGGAAATAAAATTAGAGAATCAGCAAAAGATATCTACCATGTGATTAAAAAAAGGTAAGGAAAGGGGTGCACCTGACTAGCTCAGTTGGTAGAGCATGCAATTCTTTATCTCAGTGTCATGAGTTCAAGACCCATGTTGGGCATAGAGCCTACTTTTAAAAAAAAAATAAAAGGGTTGAGGAAAAAAAGAATGGATAAAAGGGGAACTTTCTCTGAGTGAAGAACAGAGTTTCTGAATTGATAGGTTTCATTCAGTGCCCCAGAATAATAGATGCGGGGAAAGTACTTTAGACCAAGTCATAAAATCTAGAATGTTCAAAATACTGGAGTTAAGGAGATGATCCAAAAATATAACACAAAGAATCATTAATCAAAATGACATCAGACTTTTTAAGAGCAATACTGAAAACTAAAAAATGGAGAAATGGACAAAGGAGAAATGCCTTGAAAATTCCAAGAAAAAAGCCAAAGCTTTTATACACAGTCAAGCTATCATTCAGATGTGCAAGTGAACTATAGACATTTTCAGACATGTTAAAAGCTCAGAAGTTTTACCTCTTGTGTACCAGAAATCTCCTTCAGAAAAATAAAAGAACAAACAAACAAAAAGACATGTGATCCAGGATACAGGAGATCCAACACAAGAGAGATGTGAAGGGAATCCCCAGATTGATGGTGAAGGAAAAATCCTAAGGTAATGGCTAGGCAGTACATGCCACTGTTATTATCCAGCAGGAAAATTATTTCCCTCTCCCCCTTGTATATGTGCTGGCCTTGACCAATAGAATATAGTGGGAGTGATGCAGTTTCAGTTCCAGACCTACCCTTTGGAAGCTTCTGTCTCACTCTTTTGGAGCCCTGAGCCAAGAAATATGCATACATTGCTAGAGGGCAAAGTCCAGCCATAATCTGGTATTCTCCATCTGTTGAATTAGAGGCAACATCTGTAGAGGAAATTTTCCCCAAGTTAGTCTTACAAGACTTCCATGGGTTAAAAATCAGACATAAGGGGGGGAATCGGAGGGGGAGATGAACCATGAGAGACTATGGACTCTGAGAAACAAATTGAGGGTTCTAGGGGGGATGGGTTAACCTGGTGATGGGTATTAAAGACGGCACGTTCTGCATGGAGCCACTGGGTGTTATACGCGAACAATGAATCATGGAACACTACATCAAAAACTAATGATGTAATGTATGGTGATTAACATAACATAATAAAATAAAATTTAAAAAAAATCAGACGTAACTTGGGGTGCCTGGGTGGCTCAGTCGTTAAGTGTCTGCCTTTGGCTCAGGTCATGATCTCAGGGTCCTGGGATCGAGCCCCACATCAGGCTCCCTGCTCGGCAGGAAGCCTGCGTCTCCCTCTCCCACTCCCCCTGCTTGCGTTCCTTCTCTTGTTGTGTCTCTCTCTGTCAAATAAATAAATAAAATCTTTAAAAAAAAAATCAGATGTAACTTTACAAAGACCACCAAGTGTGCAAGAAGGCAAATCCACTATGAGTGATAATCAGAAGAATCAACATATTTAGAGAACACTCCTACCACACCCTCCACAAACAGCCTCCAGTATTATTTGGAATTGTCAAATACAAATATAGAATGGTTGTGTGTAGAATGTTTACAGAAATAAAGAATGCAGTTACAAGGAAAAACATATAATGGGAAATCATCGGGATTATATAATTTGGAAAAAAATAGAACTCATAGAAATGCAAAGCGTGGGGCACCTGGCTGGCTCAGTCAGAAGAGCATGCAACTCTTCGTCTCAGGGTTGTGAGTTTGAGCCCCACGTTGGGTGTAGAGATTACTTAAAAATAATAAAATTTTAAAGAGGGCGCCTGGGTGGCTCAGTCGGTTAAGCATCTGCCTTTGGCTCAGGTCATGATTCTAGAGTCCCAGGATCGAGTCCCACACCGGGCTCCCTGCTCAGCGGGGAGCCTGCTTCTCCCTCTGCCCTTCACCCCACTTGTGCTCTCTCTAGTTCTCTCTCTAGCTCTCTCTCTCTCAAATAAATAAAATCTTAAAAAGTTTTTAAAAAAGAAAGAAATGCAAAGCACAACATTAAAAAAAACTTAATGGAGATGTACAAAACATTATGAAAAATACCTTGTAAACTGTGAAAAGAAATTTCAATGAGTGGGCTAATCAGCATATTAGATATTGTTGAAAGTAGAATTAAACTAAAAGATATATCTCAAGAATTTATACAGAATGCAGCAAAGAGAGACAAGGAGAAAAAACATAAGAGAGTTGTGAGACATGAATAATAATAGAATGAGAATGTCTGACATCCATCTGATTGGAGTCCCAAAGGGTAAAATTGGAGAGAATGGAAAGAAGTAATGTTTAAAGAAATAAGGATTGGGAAATGTCCGAATTAATGAAAACCATGAATATACAGATTCAGGAAGTAAAACGTATCCCAAATATGATCAAGAAAAGTAAATTCATACCTTGTCACATCTTAGCGAATCTGTTGCACATCAAATATATCTAGAAGATCTGGAAAACAGAAAGAAAAAGACAGATAACCTACAAAAGAATGATAATTAGAGTAGCAGATTTCACAACAACAGAAGCCAGAAAATGGTGGAATAGCTTCTAAAAAATAAGAAAAAATTACTATCCACTTAAAATTGTTTACTCAGCAAAATACTATTCAATAACGAGGGGAAAAATAATAATTTTTGTAAGAAACAAGCTTATGAGGAACTTACAAAGATATCATCTCTATAAAAAGTTATAAAGGGGGCGCCTGGGTGGCTCAGTTGGTTAAGCGACTGCCTTCGGCTCAGGTCATGATCCTGGAGTCCCGGGATCGAGTCCCGCGTCGAGCTCCCTGCTCAGCGGGGAGTCTGCCTCTCCCTCTGACCTTCTTCCCTCTCGTGCTCTCTCTCTACCACTCTCTCTCTCTCTCTCTCTCAATAAATAAATGAAAAATCTTTAAAAAAATATTTTTAAAAAGTTATAAAGGATTTAGTTTAAGAAGTAGAAAAGTGATCCCAGAAAAAAAAAAAGATAGAAATGCAAAAAAATAGTGAACAAAGAGAATGGTGATATAAAGTTAAACCCAAGCAACTACTATCTCAACAAAGTAATACAAGAGTATAATCTGTGGGGACTAAAAAAGAACTGAAGGAGTGCCTGGCTGGCTCAGTTAGTAGAACATTCAGCTGTTGATCTCAGGGTTGTGAGTTTGAGCCCCACGCTGGGCATAGAGTTTACTTTAAACATGTATCAAGAGAGAACTGAAATGTTCAAAATCAGTAAATTAAGAGAGAAAACAATAGTAAATCAGGAGAGGGAAAATAAGAGCTAATCCAAAATTGTTTTATTGACCAGAAGGCAGGGCAAAATATCATTCGACATTAAGATTTTGTTAGGTTAAATGTACATATTAAGATGTATGAAGTCACCACTAAAATAATAGAAATAGATTACAGAAATGCCAAACCAACATAAGGGGAAAAGTGGAATAAATGGGGGGGGGGGGGGAATTAGCCACCAAAAGGCAAGAAACTAGCACTTAAGTTCTGGCCAGGGCAATAAAGTAAGAAGAAGAAATTAGAAGCATACTGATTAGAAAGGAAGAAATAAAACTGTCATTATTTGAAATAATCTGATCGGCCATAAAGAAAATGATGAATTTATACAAATCACTAAAAGATAATAATAGTTTTAGCAAGGTGGCTGCATCTTATGATCAGCATACAAAAATCAGTTGTAATAAACAATCAGAGGGGTGCCTGTCTGGCCCAGTCAATAGAGTATATGACTCTTGATCTCAGGGTGGTGCATTTGAGCCCCCTGTTGGGTGTAGAGATTACTTTTAAAAAATTTAGAAAACACGCATTTTTAGAAGATACCCTTTATAGAGAAAAACACCCTAATACTTAAGAATAAATATAATAGGGCGCCTGGGTGGCTCAGTTGGTTAAGCAGCTGCCTTCGGCTCAGGTCATGATCCCAGAGTCCCAGGATCAGGTCCCATGTCGGGCTCCCTGCTCGGCAGGGAGCCTGCTTCTCCCTCTGGCCCTCCCCCATCTCATGTACTCTCTCTCTCTCATTCTCGCTCTCTCAAATAAATAAATAAATCTTTAAAAAAAAGAATAAATATAATAAAAGATATAAAAGATCTAACCCTACAAATTGTAAAACTTTACTGAAGGACCTTAAGAATGACCTAAATAAATGAAGAAATACCCATGTTCATGCATAGAAAGATAATATAAAGATATACCTTAGTATTTTGTATTTTACCTTTTCAGTAAATGGTACATTTAATAGTGAACGAATAATAGTAATGAACCTTTCTGAGTCAAATAACAAAGCATCAAAACATATGCCCCCACACTTCTGGAAAAAGTAAAGTGTGTGGGCACCTGGGTGGCTCAGTTGGTTAAGCGACTGCTTTTGGCTCAGGTCATGGTCCTGGAGTCCTGGGATCGAGTCCCACATCGGGCTCCCTGCTCAGCAGGGAGTCTGCTTCTCCCTCTGACCCTCTTCCCTCTCGTGCTCTCTATCTCTCATTCTCTCTCTCTCAAATAAATAAATAAAATCTTAAAAAAAAAGTAAAGTGTGTAAAGACAACTCCCTTCACTTATATCTAATGAAGCGAACAAAAACCATTTAAAAACAGTGGGGGATGGGGCACCTGGCTGGCTCAGTCAGACGAGCACGGAACTCTTGATCTCAGGGTCATGAGTTCGAGCTCCACGTTGGGTTTGGGTGTAGAGATTACTAAAAGTAAATAAATAAACTTTAAAAATTAAAAATAAAAACAATGGGGGAGAAGAGTACTGTAATTACCAACAACAACAGTTCCCAAGGTCCAATTTAATACGAATACTTAATAACTCCAGAGAGTGACCGCCAATGGGGTGGGACCGGGGAGGAATAATCTGCACTCTCAGAGCTCAGTATAACGGAACTCCTAATGTCATTTACAAAATTATGAGCATCCAAATCCATGGAGGATGGAACCAACTATGCCTTCCTATCTTTTCCTTCTTCTGACCATACAGTGATGAAAATGGCCTCTGGAGAGAGACCAAGAAAGGAGGCGATGTGAACTGTGACAGAAATGAAGTTTTCCAAGCTCCAACAGAAGTGAGAGAACACCACCCCTGCCTCATTAGAATGGGGTATGCCCTGAACTGGGGTGAGGCAAACGGCGTAATTCCACCCTTGTAAGAAAGGAGCTCCTTTCTTAACCTTAGAGTGCTCTTTCAGGAAATAGCTCTTAATCATTGAAAACAAAAAAACCCAACTTATCTCGAGGTCTGCCATCTCTTTGTTCACTTGAGAGTTTTTCGGTTTCTGACGCTTTGCTTGATGAGGTTTTCATTTTTATATTATTAAATCCTGTGAACTAAAATTCAATAGTTTTCATGAAGAAAAAGCATTTTCAGGAGCGCCTGGCTGGCTCAGTCAGTGGAGCGTGCAACTCTTGATTTCAGGGTGGGGAGTTTGAGCCCCACACTGGGTGTAGAGATGACTTAGAAATAAAATCTTTTTTTTTAAATAAAAAGCACTTACCGTATGATTCCAATGTTATAAAAATATATTTCTGTCTATTTAACCCATTTAACATTAAATGATAATTATGGATGGGTGGCAAGATTTGGGGAAATTTACTGCTCTTTTTACTTTTCTGCCTTGCTTACGTTCCTTAAAAAAAGCAGATGTCATTTTACAAACATAATTTAGTATGTGCGTAAAGAGAGAGAAAAAAACAAAGCTAGAGAATTACAGCAACAGTAATGTACAGATTGAGAGCTTACTGTTTACCAGGCACTGTTCTAAACGCTTTGCAGATGCTAGTTTGAATCATATGAAATTGCCAATATTTGGCTGTTCTTGACCGTCAAAAAGAGCAATTTCATGGGATCCTATTTACATTTACTTCTTTAACCTTTGAACGCCCCTAAGATGAAGATGGAGAACCAAAGCTGCTAGACATGCCGAGAGAAATCAAGGCTGTTCCCCCAGGCCCCCACCCGGCCCAGCCCTCTGGTCTTGCTCTCCCTCCCCTCCTCCACAGGTCAGGTGCTACATGGACAGAGGGACCGTTCTCTGTCCCAAGATGCCTTACAAGGTGGAATCAACCGTCAACCTGAACACCAATGGTAAGGCGGGTGGCCTTGCTTTGACTCCCTTTGTGCCCTGAATGAAACCACTCCAGATTTCTAGGAGGCTCCAGTTCTGGGGAGCTGCAGCTGCAGCTGGAGAGCGATGGTGCCCTCACAATTCCCACTGGAGTCCCCAATCCATGTCCCTCTCCAGGGCACTGAAGCAGGACACATTCTACAGTTTCACGTTTATTTTCAGAAAGCGATGACGACAAAAGAGATATATCCAGACACCACTCTCTGAACAATAAATAGCCTCCCCATTCCAAAAAAAAGAAAAAAGGGAAAAGCGCGCACTCACACACACAACCAACCCCCACCCCAAAACGTTGCTTCTTGAGGTGTGCACCGACCCCCCCTTTCCCAGCCCCTTCCTCGGGACCCCACTGTCTCCGAGCGGGTGGGGCCCCAAAGTCATCCAAGTCCTCTCGCCGACCCCGGCTGGCTGGCTGGCTGTCATCAAATCCATGGTATCTTTATTTTCACACACGCAAACAGAACTGCCGAAAGCACATTCTACAAAGGAAGACAGCCGGGTCTGCCGTGCCCAGCCTGCCCCACCTGACCCCTACCCCACCCCACAGAAGAGAGGAAGCTCCTTTGTGTCCAAGACCTTCTTGTTCCATCTGTTCTCCAGCTGGGAGCCACAGCCAGAAGCAGCACCAGGTAAATGGCCATAGTTGGGGCAAAGGAAGGGGCAGGGGACACGCCTCTCAGGTTTCCTTGTGGGCCCAAAGCACCAAGTGAACCCCAGAAGCCTTCTTGACCCCCCTCTTCCTCAACCAACTACAAAAGGAGAAGGGACGGAGGGAGCCGGGGCCTCCCAGTCCTGAGTCGGCTGTCTGCGTTACTTGGTGTTCTCCAACCTGATGACACTGTTTCTGTCATGTCAACTGCTCAATTGGGAAAATAGCTATAAAACTGGCCTTCAGTTTCCTTATCAAAAGGAGAAGGGGCCCCAGCAGGGGAGGAACTGTCGCCACTGGAAGGATAGGGGGACACACGCCTCCTCTTAGAGTCTCCTTCACCCAGTCCTGAGTCACTGGACTCTGGCCGGATGGGGGTGATCTCAGTCCACACCGAAGGGGAGCCCTGGTCCTCTGGTCCCCGTCCCTCTGAAGCTCCAGGACCAGGTTCCATGGGCAGAGTCCGCATGGGGCGGAACCAGCTGCCTGGGCCCATCTTGGGAGGGTACTGGGGGGCCATTGGCCAGCCTGCTCCAGGCGCCAGGACGTCCTGGCCTCGGTAGTAGGACATGGTGGGTCCGGGGGTGGAGGGCAGGAACGCAGGCTTCATGCTGACTGCTCGAAACTCAGCCTCATAGCTGTGGTCCCGGGGGGCCCCCAACCAATAAGGCTGGGAAGCCACATCCTTGGCCTGCCCAGGAAGATCGGGGTAGAAGCGGCTGGGAACGGGATACTGGTTGGGTAGGAGAGGAGAGTAGTGGTCTCCCCCAAGCAATTGACAGTTGGGTCCAGGCGGGGAGGGCACGCTGGTGTCAACAGATGCATACATGCTAAAAAAAAAAAAAAAAGGCAAGAACACAGGGGTCACAAACGGAACTGGTCATCTGTGAGCCTGCCTGTTGTACGTCCCTCCCTGGACCCTCTTTCCCTGGCCTTACTGCCCTCCAAGCCTCCATCCCACCTCTTCCCACCCCCAGGGGCAGAGAGGAGACATGCTCGGCACATGTCTGGAGTCAATGGTAAGTCTCAGGAGATACCAAGAGGGGGCCCTTGGTGAGCTGAACCCAGCGGCACTTACGACTCAAAGTTCTCCCGGAATCCTTTGGCAAAAGGGTTATTGTCAATTTTCAGCTGAGTAATCTAGAGAGAGGGGAAATAGAGGCACCTGAGTCCTGAGTCTAGGGCTAGGGAACTTCCGAATTCCCCACCGAGGAAGACCGTGGGCCCCACTCTCCCCCTCGTGCCCCTCGCAGCTCAGGGGGACCAGTGGCCCTCACCTCCGCATTCTGGTAGGCGGTCACGGCAATGAACTGGGTCTCTTGGAAGGTGAAGATATGCGTGTTGGAAGTGTTGCCGGCCACCTCTGGCTCCCCATCGTTCACCTCGACGATGTGCAGCCGAGGCTGGTACTTATGGAGAGACTGGAGCACGATCATCTAAGAGAGAGCCGGATGCTTGTGGGGGTCGAAGGGTCCTCTACCCCCACCCGTGGCTGGCCCAATGGCCAGGCTAGAAGGGGCCTTGAGGTCATCATGTCCATTGCCCTGCTCTGCTACCATGCCACTTCCCAGGCCCTCTAGCTCTGGTCCCCAGCCTCTCCAGGGCACCAGCTCTGCCCTCTTGTCCCATTTCCTACCCCCCAGATGTGCATCGCAACCAAGATATTAGCACAAGCGGGGCTTTTCAGGGATGGGGCTCTGTTAACTGTATTGCTCAACTCAGAGAGACTCTGCATCCATTCCCTGGGGCAACTGGCACCAACTTTATGCCCAGCATGGTGCACAAGTGATGGCAGCCTGGGGTTCGGTGAAGAAACCCCCAGGCTGGCTTGGCCCATGTCATCCTGAATGCGAGCCCATGTCTGCCCCTGAGATTCAGCTTCCTCCCAACTCATCTCCACACCCCCTCAGGCGTGTGGAAAAGAACGAGCCAGAGAGGAAGAAAATGACTTACAGAACAGAATCAGCCAGGAGGGGTGGGGGGTGGCAAGGAGTCTCACCTGGGTCACATTGTTAGAGGCCCCTTTGTTGTTCGTGAGCTTTAGTTTCCCAAATGAAACTTCCTGGCGCATCCAGTGGGCTCCAGTATTGGGGGAATCTGGGTGGACGTACAGGCGGTTTCCTGTGGACAGTTAACTTCTTTGGCACGCAGCCCCCTTGGGGACCAGACCCCCGGCTATGTGGGACTTCTTTGCCTGTTCTGAGGGGGATGTCAAAAAGGCTGCAAGGGGAGGACCAGATGGGGCAGGGCAAGGGGGGATGTGGGCAGGGGACTGAGCAGAAGACATGCTAACACAGAATAGAGAGAAGAGGACAGACAGAATGGGAGTGAGAAGTGGGAGGGGATAAGGGTGGGATGGGGAATTAAATCTCAGGTGTAGGGGGCAAGGGCTTGGGGGTTCCTCCTGGATCCACCAGGGGGCGCCCAGCCTCGGTGAAAAAGAGTGCCCACCACTCCCCAGGGCGCTCCTACCTGGCATGCTGCCCTCAGCCTTTCCACACTGCACCCATTTGCCGCTCTGATACCGCCAGTGGTGCTGGTCCACCAAGACCACGTCCACGAACATCCGGTAATGGCTGGTGGGCTCCAGCCCCGCCACAGTAAACGACAAGAATGGGAACATCCGCCTGAGGAGAACAGAGAGACCCAACAACATCCATCAGCCCTCCAACCGCACAGATGGCCAACCCCGCGCAAACGCTTTCGGTGGTGTGCTGGAGTCGGCTTGCATCCCGCGAGAGAACCAACTGGAAATGACCAAGAAGTGTGCCAGCCAGTGGTTATATACCGCCATATTTAAAAATTAAATTATATAAACTTACAATTAAATACATTGCATTATAAGCCAAGGTAATAAATACTCAAAAATCATCACTTCTCATTTCGTGTCCTACATTTCACTATTACTCTGTTCTTGAAGTGACTTACATCTTTTGTTCCTGCAAGACGGAAATACTAGACAGCTGCATGACTGCCCGGCTCTTCTCGACTCTGCATTCAGTGACACCACATGTGCAGCTAGAAATCAGCCATCACAGGAGCATTTGCACCACGGAAATCAGCAAACACTATGAATCGGGGCTTTTTCAATGTTTTTCTTTCAGAGGGTCAGTTGTTAGACATTAACTGCACGCCACTGTCTCTGACCTTAGTTTGCTTCCTAGTGGGGAGCAAAGACACAAGCCAGCCCCCCAGAGGCACTTCCCACTAAGCCCTCATGCCTCAATCCCCCAAGCCCCCAAGTCCTCCAGTCCTCAGACCCCTAACCCCCAAGTGGTCTCAGGCCCCAACCCATCCTCTCCACTGCAGCCCTCACGGCGCTCACACACTCTCGGCCCTGGGGCGCCCAGGCTCTCCCTGCCCCATCCTCCTGCACCTGAGTTCTGTAGTATGGCCTGCCCCAGGCCTGAGCCTTCAGAGAAGTACTTAAACTCCTAGATGGAACTTTCCATCCACCTGAAAGAGAACTCTGTTAAGCACAATCCTCACACTCAAAGTCCTGCTTCCCTGGAAAAGTGGAGGAAGTTGAGGTTGGGATGTTGCATTATCCTCCATCGTGTCACAGGAATAGATTCAGAGAAGGAAGCACTTACCCACCACAACCATCTCTGCCACCTCCACCATCACCACCCCCAACAGCACCATCGCCACCGTCACTACGACCACCACCTCCACCACCTCCACCACCATCATTACAACCACCACCTACACGAACACCCCTATCACCACCATCACTACGACCACCACCTCCACCAACACCCCCATCACCACCGTCACT
>NW_027397114.1:7236219-7333130 GCF_003265705.2 Callorhinus ursinus
AACACCCCCATCACTACCATCACTACAACCACCACCTCCACCAACACTCTCATCACCACCATCACTACAACCACACCTCCACCATCACTGCCCCCACCACCAAACCATTACCTCCATTATCACCATCACTGCAATGGTCCCCTCCACCATTACTGCCACTACTTACAACCACTCCGTCTACCAGCACCAGTCCCATCACCAATTCCAGTGGCTTAAATTTTCTTTTCCAACCCAAGCAGGAAGAGCAGAATTTGCAGGATGGCAGAATCAGACCCTCATCAGAACAACTTTGCATTCCCACATACCTCTCCCCTCCTCCTACGAGAAGTCATGCCGATGGGAAGAAAGACTCCAGTCCATGAGTCAGAAAACCTGGAGGAGGGAGAGTTCTAGAGGCCTGGGAACACTTTTGGGTGCACCCTAGTCCCCAGAATATCCCAGAGTAACACCCTTAATAACCTTGGGAAGGTCTCCCCACATTCCTGTCTTCTCCAGACTCTCTTATGCTGAGAAAAAAAAAAAAAAAGACTTACTGGCCCCATCCCCTGGAGTAAGTTAATTCCCAAACCAAACCTCAGTTTCTTCACCCGTAAATGGAGACCATTACTCCTATCCATTTTTCCTCTGAGAGCTGTGAAGAAGTTTGAAAGATGTGAAACTCAGCTCATCCGGTCCCTCTTCCACCCCACCCTTTCGCAGGCCCAGTGCGATCAAAGCCAGCTGGCCCCGTGGAAGGACCCCAAGCAAGAGCCCAGAGCTCTAGCTCCAGCCTCCAGGTCCCAGAGGCTCAGCAGGCCAGTTGACTTGAGAAATCAAAGGTTAGGGATGAGACCTTGAACAATTAAGGCTGAGACCATTTTTTCTTTATTTTTTTTTAAGATTGTATTTATTTATTTGACAGAGAGAGATACAGCGAGAGAGGGAACACAAGCAGGGGGAGTGGGAGAGGGAGAAGCAGGCTTCCCGCCGAGCAGGGAGCCCGATGTGGGGCTCGATCCCAGGACCCTGGGATTATGACCTGAGCCGAAGGCAGACGCTCACCGACTGAGCCACCCAGGGGCCCCTGAGACAATCTTTTCAACACATCTCTGCCACCAGCTCATTGTATGACAGTGGTTGGGTTGCCCACATTTTCTGTATCATAACCAGTTCTTATCCAAACTTGTAGGGCTAAAGGAAGGGAAAGAATATATTCTTTGTGCCTCTGCTTAGCAGCAACCAGTTTACCTGAAATGTAAAATGTTATTTCCAATTCTATACCTGAGGGAACTGAGGATCAGAGAGCCGCGCTGACGGCTCCTTGGTGAGAGAGCAGAGTCGGGGTCTCCCATGCTGTGTGTCCATCTCTCTACCCTGCTTATCTCTGCTGGACGGGAATGAAGGAGATGCCAGAAGGGGGGGGGAGGGGGACCAGGAGGGAGGTCTCATTTCACCCTAAACGTCTAGAACCACCACCAGCTGGAATCCCAAAATAGCCCCTGATTTACATGACACTTTGCTGGGAAGGAACAGGGTCTGGTGCCAACCTAAGCACTCTCTAAAAAGACCACTCACCATTCTGCCCTCAGAGGACAGGGCCCAAGATTCTAAATTCCTCCGCTGCCGCTCAGGACTAGTCCATCTTGAAATGATTCGCAGGGTCATTCTAACCACTCCCCCCCCCCCCCCCCCCCCCCCCCCCCCGCTTCCCCGCCATCCTGAACACCTCTGATAAGCTCTAACTCACCATCATGACGTACAAATTACAAGGAGGTCGTTTTTGATCAGTCGTGTTGGCAGGATGTTTTAAAATTGATCTCTAATGCTGATGAGTCTGTGAGAAAATGGGTCCTCACACACTATTTGTGAGGATGTAAATTACCTGCACCTTTTAGGAGGATACTCCAGCAGTGCCTTGGACCCATCGAAATGTAAACTGCGCTCAGGCATCAAAGGATCTCCTCCTCCCACCAACCTCAGACACAACTTAGTGGAAATCGGACAGCCGCTAGCAAATGGGCCAACGGAAAGTAAAGCTGTTTTCACCTGCCCGGAGATAAATGAAGCCAGTGAGTCCAAATTAAAGCCCCCTCCCCAAAAAAGAAAATTATTTTAAAGATCTAAGAAGTTCTCGGAATTGAGATTGTAGGGAAGTCCACAATGGCTGTGAGGCCAGTGATCTAGGATCGGGAGGCAATGAAATTGTTTTCTCCACTGTTAAATTCACACACACACACACACACACACACACACACACACACACACACACACAAATGCAAATTGAGCTACTTAACAACAGAGCTACCCAAAGTTACCTTAATTATAATAATCAACTAATCACACCCAGAAAAGTGGGGATTGCCAGCAATGAATGCACACCCACACACCCACACACACAGACACCCGCCTCTCTCTTCCTCTACTGAGAATGTCTACCATCAACTATTCTACGCACACCAACACATACACAATACACACACACTGCCACACAGAAACACAGCACAAGTCCTGGGTGGGCACCCCGAATCTCAACAAACGCACCAGTTTGAGCTCCAACCTTTTCAGTTGGCCAGTCCCACATTTTATCTCACTGCCCTGGGGTCAGTCTCTGGTGCTGGGAATTGCCACCCACTCCCCACGCCCCACCCATTGCTGCCCATGGAGGAGAGAGTGACTGTGTCACTGGTCCATACTGAGGGATGGGTCTAGGGTGGGTGGGAGAGGAAGGATCTGGGAGGGAGTGAGTCAGCCCAAGGCAAAAGGCCGTGGGACTGTGGGTAGGCCTGGACTGGAAGAATTTTTCAAAAAGGAAGAAGGCCGTGGGTGATGTGGTGGTGACTGGTAGGTCACTGGAGCCCCCGGAGGGACAGGCCAGCCCTCCACACAGGAGAGAAAGGGTGCTGTTCTCTGAACCCAAGCCTTGCTCTTCAGAAGCCAGTAGCGGAAGGAAATGGCCGCCAAGTTCCCAGATCACTGGAGCCCAAGCTCAGCACCAGGGTGATGCGGGCTGGTGGGACTGAATCGGGGGCAACGTGTTCCCTGTCCCCACCACCCCACCATGGAGCCCCCGAGGTCTGATTCAAGGGGAGGCATCCAAGAAAATGGTGAGGGGCCACTGCCCCCTTCCAACAGGGACCCCACGGTGTCCGAGAAGCAGTCCCTCCGCATGGATAGAAAGCGGGATTAAAACACACACACACACACACACACACACACACGCACATGCAATTATGAAATGATAGGGAAATTTGATGATATTTATGAATTTCTTCTCGGGTTTGTTAATGGTATTGTGTTTACTTTTAAAAAGCCATTTTTGGGGGCGCCGGGGTGGCTCAGGCAGTTGAGCATCCAACTCTTGATTTCGGCTCAGGTCATGATCTCAGAGTCATGAGATCGAGTCCCGCGTCCAGCTCTGTGCTGTGTGTGGAGCCTGCTTAGGATTCTCTCTTTCCCCCACCCCCCAATAAATAAATAAATAAATAAATAAATAAATAAATAAATTTTTAAAAAGCCATTTTTAGACGTGCATAGAGAAATTTTAAGGATGAAAGACTATAGTGGCTAGGATTTACTTACTAAATACTTAACACCATCACTAATATAATTGCAGACTAGGGGGTGGGAGGCGGAAGCGGGGTGAGTGAGGATAGAGAAGAAACAAGATTGGACCCGTGATAACAACTGTTGAAATTGGGTGATGGTAGGTGGAGGTTTTTCCTGTACTTTTGTATATATTGGAATTTTTCCTAATAAAGGAAAGTAGGTTTATTGTTCTAAAAGGGAAACAACAAGACTTGTCAATAGAGAATTATTCAGCAAGAACATAAAGGAAAGAAGGAAGCCACAGGGGTAGTGACAGCGACCTCACAGAGATGCATCCCCGTGAGACACCCCTCTACCCAGGCTGCAGGCAGCCCACAACCAGCCCCGCACCCCGCGGAGCCCCAAAGTGCTGGCCAATGCTCTGTCCACCCCACCCCTCAAGACTGGAAGGGCAGGGGCCTGGCAGCAGGTGGCAGGGAGACCTGGGCCGGGCTCCAGGGTGGGAGGGCTTCCTGAGCACCCAAGAGTAGAGGCCTGCGCTCAGGTCTGCTGTGTGACCGAGTGCAAGTCACCAGCCATCCCTGCGCCTCAGTGCCCTTAGCTGTGACTGGGGAGACCTCTTGGCTTGCGTAGCACACAGTAAAAGAATGGAAGTGAAAGCACTCTGAGCACAGCAAGGCCTTTGGACGGTGTAGGTGGCTGTTTTTACTCCTGGCCGTGACCGGCTGGAGAAAGAAACCCAGGCAGATACCGTCTGGGTTCGGGTGCCCGTTCTGCCAGCGACAGGTGGGCTGTGTAAGCTCAGAAGAGTCTCTTCCTGTCTCTGAGCCCATTTCCCTGTCTGTGCAGGAAGGGGCCTGGATAGGATCTTCTGGGTCCCCTCCAATTCAGACTTGATAGGACTAGAAGCCTGGGCTGTGCCTGGGAGCACTCAGAGGTGGCTGGGGTTGGGGGACGCAGAAGAGGAATTCTCAGAAAGCTTAGGGGATAAATGCCACACCTTAAAAGAAAATGCCAACTTTCCTGAGTTCATCCTAGAGAAAGAGGAACAGCTCAGCAACTTGAAGCTATTTGTAGTCGGTGGACAGATTCCTCAATCCCAGGCTACCCCACAGAAATCACTGGAAAGGAAGAATGTCCTAGCAATGCCTAGATTGAATGCCACCCCCCCCGGGGCTGGCATGGCCTCTCCCCTCTCCCTCCTCAAGCCCCACACTGGGTATCTGCCCTTTGACACCTCCCGGCTGTGCTGATGACACAGCTCCCCCCACCCCACAGCGGTCCTTCCAGGTCCCCAGCCTGAGCAGGCCCCCACAGGGAAGGATGGGTGCACACTCTCACATGCCAGACCCAGGCAGGGCCCACTCAGCATTGCTTACTAAACAAATACCAGTGGCAAGTTTCTCTTCCTTTCCCCACGCAGGAGGCTGTCTCCGGAAGCAGCACCCTTGGCCCCAAACCCTACCCCACATGCACTGGGCTCAAGGGACCCTGAGCTATGGAGCCATGGGTTCCCCAGGCTGGATCCTACACTGGAAAGTTTCTGGCCAGGGAGGAGGCACACTTTCAGGGGACAGACCTGGG
Organism: Callorhinus ursinus; assembly: GCF_003265705.2. Lineage (NCBI taxonomy): Eukaryota > Metazoa > Chordata > Mammalia > Carnivora > Otariidae > Callorhinus > Callorhinus ursinus. The sequence goes on from NW_027397114.1 coordinate 7,241,329, forward strand.
AGGCAGCCGAGTGGCACTGACTGCCCTCTGGGACCCATAGCTTAGCTTCACCTGCTCAGGCCCATGGGCATGTGTGCTCTCCGGCAGGGCCTGTGCCTGGACGGGATCTGCGCCCCCACACACTTTACCCCCCCCAAAACACGCTCACACCAGACATATGATCTCGAAGTACTACCGGAAAGGAAACTTGGCCACTGCTTCTCCATGTCACCAAATCCCAGGCTTACCCACCTCCCAAAACTGACCTGTGCACAACAGCCGCAAAAAGACTAGGAGAGGTGGGCGGTGGGAGGGTGGGGGTAGGAGAGGTGGGGGGCGGGTTGCGCTGGGTTATTGTCCACCGCACCAAGACCCTGCCCTCTCCTCCATTTCCCTACACATAGGGGCTAAGAGGGGGTCCTGCCCTATCAAATCCAAAACACAGTCCCTCTCTGCCCACTGAGACCCCCACTGAGGTAGAAAGTGGGGCAAGGGCAAACCCCAATCCTGGGTGAAACCATAGGTACCCTCCCCCTAAACCACGATAACTTCTCATTGCACCCACTCTCCTCCATCTCCCTTCTGAGTTCTGCCTGCTGGTGTAATGTCCCGGGAGAAAACAACCCCCAGAACTTTCCTATTCTCACTACAACTCCCTCCCCACTCCCCCCAGAACCAAAGCCAAACTACTGAGGGACGCTGAGACTCGAGCAGCGTCTAGACAGAAGAAAAAAACCACGTCCTTGTTCCGGGCGGGCGGGTCCGAGGCTCCCACCCGCTCGCCTCCCGGGGCGCGCGTCTCACTCACCGTCCCTGCTTGGTGATGATCATCTCCGTCTGGTGCTGATTAAACTTGGACCACAACAGGTGGTTGTTGAGCGCGACTCTCAGCTTCCCGGACACCTCCAGCCCCGCCGGCAGCCCGTAGTCGTCCCGCGGCCCGGGGTAGAGTCCCGAGCGCGGGTCCGGGGCCGCGTAGCCGTCCCCAGGCTGGTAGCCCTCGGCGCTCGCCGTCGGTGGGAAGGGCTCGCCCACCCCGGGGAAGCCGGCGGCCTGGGGCCGGGGCGGGTAGGCGTAGGCTCCGAGGAAGCGGCCCGGGGGAGTGGGCACCAGGGCGCCCCCGGCGTAGGGCGCCCCCAGGCTGGCGCCCCCGCGACGGTCGGCCGCGTCCTGGGCGCCGGGCTCCGGGTAGAAGTAGCGGTTCTGCGGGTCGACGCCAGGCGCCCGGCCCTCGTCGCTCGCCGGCATCGGCTCGGTGCCCGTCAGCATGTCTCCGCAGCTCCGCGCCAAGATGCCCATCCGGGGCGGGCTGGCACCTTCCCGCAGCCGTCGGGGACCGGCCCCTCTCCGCGCGGGGGGAGGGCGGGAGGCAGGTGCGGGGGTCGCGAGGGGCGGGGCCCCGGGGGTGGGGGGACGCGGGTGGGGGGATGGGGGGCCCCCACCGGAGCCCGGCCTCGGACGCCTGGGTCCTGCGCCCGCGTTTGGCGGGCGCGCGGCAGCTGCCGGGCTCCCTCTCCAGCGGGCCGCTGTCACTAGCGTCGCGGCGCCTTTGCTGTGGCTTTATGAAGCACTCCGGGCTCCCCCCACCCCACCACCTCGGCGCCGCCCCGCCTCACCCCGCCCCCTCGTGGCTAATACTCGGCAAATTCTATGCAGTCGCCGCCGAGGACCGGAGGCCCCCGCGGTGTGTGGCGGGGCCCGCGCGCGCCGCGAAGTTCGCGCTTAAAGACTTGCCTTCTGGAAGAGTCCACCGTCCACCTGAGACGCCAGCCCTTTTCTCTCCTCTGGACCCTCGTGGAAAGTCCACCCATCCTTCCAGGCTCAGCTCAAAGGTCCCCTCCTACAGGAAGCCTTCGGTGATGGCGATGGCCCGGATGGGACTCACAGGGCCTTCTGGCAGCACTCGCGGCTCGGAGCAACTAACAGGGTCTGCACTCAGTCCAAGCTGCTTAGGCCTCGAACATTCAGCAGATCCACTGATGCCCACCGTGCACCCAGGCTCTGTGCTAAACGGCTTTGCCTGAAGTGTTTGTGTTCTTCCTCCAGGCCAGAGACCCAGGTGGGCTGTGTCCTAGGCATCTCGTTCCCCCAAGGCCGACCGGGCAGCGGGTGGGCAGCGGGCAGAGATCCCTGAAGGGGACTGCATCGCTGCAGCTGCAGATTTGCCTGGCCCTGGGCGGGCGGGGGCAGCCAAGGCTCTGGAAGCAGCACTGACATGCAGCTGCTCAGTCTTGGCACTGGCTCTGCCTGTCACTCAGGTACGTGTGACCTGGACAAGCCACTTCCCTTGCCTAGAAGTCAGCCTTACGTGCCTCATCTGTAGAATGGGGGAAACACGCTGTTGCACTTTTCCGAGGGGCTGGGCACCTCACCTGAGAGGGTGGACATGTGCAGGGCTTACCCCTGCGGGGAAAGCTGCCCTGAGCTGATTCAGAGCCGGGGGACAGGAAGGACACCCACTCGTTCCGGGGGGCTGCCTGAGTGAGAGGACGACCAGACCAGAGCTTTTCTTCCTCTATTTTCCTTTTCTGTTAACTAACACAGAGTCTTCCTATGATGAAAACAATCCCCCTCCCCAGCTGAAAATAGTATCTGGAAGTTTTCCTTCATACAAAGATAAAACATACTCATAAAAAATTTAAGCAGTAAAAGTAAAAATGGGACTGTATAAACCACCCCAAATTCCACCTCCCAGAGGCAAACAGGATTAACATTTTGGTGAATACCCCTGCAGACATCACTCCCTGAACACAGCCTTTCTGTCTTCTGTGTGCACGCGCGCGCGCACACACACACTCACACACAATTTTATATAAACACCACACGTGCTGCTTTGTAATGTGTATTTTTTTTCACTCAACAAGGTGTCATGGAATTTTTTACATGTCAATATATAGATAAAGATTTACATTTTTAAGAGTGTTTTGAAAAATACTTTCACATTTTCATCTTGTTAAAGGTTAACCTCTCCTCTCAAGTACCCTCCCAGACCTCCTCCCTTCTCCCCTGGGGGCTGGCCCCATCTCCCATCTCTGTCCCAGCCCAACAGAGCTTCACCCTTAGGGGTCCATGGGGACTCTCTGCTCCCAACTAGAGCTGAACCAAGAGGCAGGTTGGCAGGCGAAGGCGAAGCTGGGGACCCCAGGAGGCAGGCATGACCCAGGGAGGATGGGGGAAGAGAGAAGTCAACACATCCCCTGAGGATGGAGACCAGATCTGGGCACTGGCCCCTCCCCCACCAGTACCCACCATTCCCTCCCCACCCCCATGCCTTAGGGAGGCAGGAAGTTTCTGCCTGCTGTTCCAAGTGAGGCAGGCTTGCCTGAAAGAGATGGTGACCTTGGGACCCTTGGCTACTTTTTGAGAAACATGAGAGATTTCAGTATGACTTCCCTGAATGATTAATTTCCCCAGGGGGTTTGAATGCTGACATCTCTTTTGGGGGACATTTTTGCTAAGCACTTGGCTGTGGAAGGCCAAATGGAGTCCTGTTCCTCCCCCCCTCCCCCTCCTCTTTCCCACATTAATACTCAGGTCAAGAGATGGATCCATCATCCCTCTGCCTCTGAACAGAATGACCTGAGCTCCCACCCAAGTTTCCAGGGCAGGAGGGATTATGAATCTCAAAATCAGGTGGTCCTGGGGACATGTCCCTGGAGGAAGAGGGTGGCTGGGGGCGGTCTCTCTGTAACCTAATGGGCTGTTAGGGGGCCATCAACCCCAGATTCCTCACCCCCTCACTCCAATTTCTTCCACCCAAAAAAGAAAGTGCTTGTGAAAAGTGGGGGCTGAGTGGCCCTCATGTCACACTGCCAGTCCCGCCCCTCCGCCGGCTTGGGTGAGAAGAACCCTCGCAGTGACACCTCCTCCTCTTGTTGCTGCCTCACCCTCTTCCCAGGCCCCAGGGCTGGAGAGGTGGGAAAGGAGGAGCAGGAGACCAGGCCCCGTGGGATACCCTCACTTCTCCATCACTGGCCCTCCCGGCCCATCTCCCATCCCATTGACCTGCTGAGCTTCCAGAAGGCTGGTTTACCAGGAGAAGCTACACAGGGTGTGTGTCCAGGATTTGAGAGGCCTGGTCTCCACCACATACCACGTGTTATGACACAAGCTGGACGGTGACGATGGGAAACCGAATGACCCGACAAACTCACACACCCTACTCATGGCCGAGCCAGGGCTGGAACCCTGGTCTCTTGACTCCCTGGTCCAGTGTTCTTCTCACGAGAGTGTCTGCCTCCCCATTTCGAGTCAGAACAATAATAATAAATGAAAAGTCATGCAATCGCGTTAGAAGAGGTTTGGAAAACCGGAAAGAAAAGTGCCCCTCACCCACCAGCTTGGAGACTAGTTTTCTTCACCCTGGTGTCCCATGCCCATTTTCAAGGCTCCTTTTTCAAGCCGTTCCAAGACTCAAAATGAGTGAGGCCCCCTTGATGTCACACAGCACCTGCTGCACCTGTGGGTCACAGACTGTGCCAGAAGGCTCTAACAATGTGCATTCCTGGGACCTGCTTCTGGAGATTCTGATTCCCAGGCCTATGGCAGGTCCCCAGAATCTGTGTGTTCAAGGAGGACTCCAGGTGACACTGGGCTCCAGGGAGTCCACACATCGCACTCTGGGCTCCCCTCCCCTCCGCTCTTCTACCCCTGAGCCTGGCGCCGTAGAACGACCTTCCGCATGCCCGATCTTGCTGCCGTGTGCCTCCCTACGGTGGGTGGAAGGGCTTCAATATGCCCCAGGACAGCCACCACCAGCATAAAGACTTTCTTATCAAAGCTTCAGGACCGGATGATTCCCTCCTCACTGCAGAATCTAACTGCCACGCAGGGTCCTCTCCTTAAAACGTGTGGAGTGTCGGGGCACCTGGGTGGCTCAGTTGGTTAAGCGTCTGCCTTCAGTTCAGGTCATGATCCCGGGGTCCTGGGATCGAGCCCTGCATCGGACTCCCTGCTCAGCGGGGAGCCTGCTTCTCCCTCTCCCTCTGCCTCTGCCCCCACCCCCCACCCTCATGTTCTCTCTCACTATCTCTCTCTCTAAATAAATTTTTTAAAAAATGTGTGGAGTGTTGAGCTCCCCCAGGATGCAGGAGGCTCCTGAATGGGCTCACAGTGCACAGTGCAGGGAGGGCTGGGCAGCCAGCTGGGGGCAGGGGGCGGGGCGGGGGGGGAAGCTGGGGGCTGTGGAGACTCAGAGGCGGGCCCCGGGATGTCTCCCCTCCACCCTGCTGGGCCCAGCCTGAGAGGGTAGCTGGGTGAAGGAGAGGGGGACAGCACGTTGGAGATGAGGCAAGGAAGGAAGGAGGGCCAAGTGTGAGGCTTGGGCCATTCTGAAAGAGGCATTTAGAGATGGAGAGAGGCAGGGGCCACAAAGTCCGCACATGCCTCAGTGAGGAAGTCTCAGGTGGGGCGACGGGGGGTGCAAGGGGTGCCTGGGTGGTTCAGTCGGTTAAGCGTCTGCTTTCGGGTCATGATCCCAGGGTCCTGGGATCGAGCCCCACATCGGGCTCCTTGCTCGGCAGGAAGCCTGCTTCCCCTCTACCTCTGCTCCTCCCCCTTCTTGTGCGCGCTCTCTCTCTCTGTCAAATAAATAAATAAAATCTTTAAAAAAAAATAGGGGGTACAAGACAGAAGAGAGGGAGATGGGCCAGGGAGAGGGAGGTGTATAGAGGCAAAGCTGCCTGTGAAGGCTGGGGGTGGGGCAGAGGGAGATGGGGGGGCGGGCTTAGAACCCCAATTCCAACCCTCGCTGGCTGTGTGACCTGTTCCAGTAGCTCAACCTCTCTGGTTTCCTGGTCAGCAAAAAGCCAGTAGACCTTCTACAAGGACAAACTGGGTGAACTGTATCTCAGGGGAGCTGTGAGGTCGTGTAAAGGGGAGGGTTTTGGCCCCAAGACAGGCACGGGTCAGCGGCCCCGGCTGGGCTAAACTGTCTCTGATCCCCTCTCTTCCAAGCTGGCCGCATCCTAGTCTCCTCCCTCTGGCGGCCGGGAGCCCCTCACGAAGCGTCCTTCGGGCCAGCCTCCAGCCTTCCACTAAGGGCCGCGGGCCTAATGGGAGCTTCTCTGTAAGACTCCACCTCAGAAAGGACAGGCTTCCCCTCCTGAAATGCCCATCCACCATTCCCTGGAGGCCCGTGTCTCTGAGATGGGCCAGCCCCCCACCCAGGGACTCTGGGGTCACAGGGATCAATCAGGCTCAACCCCTTACCCCAAAGAGCTCCTAGCAGCGTGAGGCCAGGGCCAGAGTTCTTGAGCCCCTCAGCCCACTTGGCCCTGGAATCCCACAAGCCTGTGTGGATACATGACCCCCAAGGGCACGCACAGCCCACAGAGCTCTGCTAGACAAACCTGTGAGCCAGTCCCCACAGCGGGACCCCTTCTCTTGTCCTACACCCGGGCTCCTCGGGCATCTGCCTCTGCTCACCGCTCACCCGCCCTGAACGCCCTCCCCCCTGGGGCCCAGATTGCCAGTCCTTCAGAGAGCATGGCCGGAACCATCGGATTAACAGCCAGGGAGGTCAGGAGAGGAGCACAAGCACCTGTAGGATCCCCTCCCCCCATGACAGCTGCAGGAGCTCCGTGTCCCCGGCACCCAGCACCCAGCACCCAGGGGTCAGTGTGGACTCATCTCAAGGTCAAAGCCTCTGGGTTCTCACCCCTAGGCTGCCTCACCCTTCCCTGCCCCACACCCCTCAAGGCTGGACAGCCCTTACCCTTTGGCTCCAGGCCATGCCTGGGTCTTTCTGAATTTCGGTCCTTCACCCTCTGTGGGCACCTATCAGGGACCATCTCTTCTCTTGGTTGCTAACTGTTCTCACCCCCGCCCCAGCTCTTCACACAAGACCCACACCCCACACACCCCACATGCATCCACACAGCACCCTGCCCCCACGGGGCTCCTAGGCCAGGGCGCCTGTGCCCTCCTGAAGGGACGCTAAGATGTTGGGTACCTGAGCAGTCATGGGGGCATGCCAGGTTGTGGATGGGCAAGCCCGAACTTCAAGGAGGCCCTGGGAAGAGAGGCTGTGTCCTCCCCCCACCCCCTTCCTGGGGAATCTCAGCAGACAGGCCCTTAATCTCAGGCAGGAAGCAGGGTCTGGTTACCAGGAGGGGAGGGGAATACCCTGGGCTTTGGGTAAAGGGAGCCTGGGGAGGGGGGCAGTGTGTGGAGATGAGGGAAGAAAAGAAGGGTGAGTGGGGTCCAATCGAGTTAACCCTTCACAGGCAGGCTCCTGCGCTCGTGGAGACGGTACAACTCCTGGTCATAGTCAGGCTCGGCCAGCCAGGGGGCCTCTCTTACGAGGCCACCCCCAGGGCCCCTGGCCACAGGACAGCAACCCTGCTCGGCCACCATCTCTCCAAGGCCTTCTTCTGGCTTCCTGGGAGCCGTACGCCTCCTTGTTTGTCCTGTGCCTCTGTCAGTCTCTAGGGCTCTCAAGGCTCTGGTGCTCTGCTATGTTTGTCTGCTTCTCGGCCTCTCAGGGTCCCAGTGTCCCTGCCTGTGCGGTGGTGTGTCTTCTCTACATCCAGCTGTCTCTGGGATCTGTAAGGCCTTGTGTGCTTGGCCTGAGGGCAGGCTCCGTACCGACCGCATCTCCTCTCTCTGGGCCTCCGAGTCTGCTTGTCTCCACATCTCTACATCTCTATCAGTATCTTGAGGTCTGTTTCCATCTCGGTGTGGCTGCCGTCTGGCTGGCTGGCTGTCTGTCTGGGACAGGGCCTCCATCTGTGATTCTGCGCTGGGCCTGTTGTCTCTGGCCTGAGGCCCTTCGACTTGGCCCTCTGGTTAACCTGGTGCGGTGGAGACGAGATGGGGCAGGCTTCCAGGCTGGACCAGGGCTGGCTGAAAGACGGAGGGAAAAGGGGGACGTGGGCAGTAGTGGGGGAAAGAGACGAAGGGACACATCCGTTTCTAACTGGTGCCTGAAGCAAGCCGGGAGAGCCCTGGAGCGCCAGATGAAGCTCCACAGGCTGAGGGGGTGGACATGGGAGAGGGACATGGCAGGGAGCACCCCTGGTCGGGCCCGGGAGCGGAGCTGCACCGAAACTGAAACAGACGTCAATGGGGAGGACCAGAAGTAAATGGAAAGACAGACGGGGAGCTCCGGGTTCTGATCCTGGCTCCACCACGAGTCCCTGATGACCCTTTCGGTGCAGGGAGTGCAGGGGAGGGGGCAGAAGACTTCCCTAAACCCAGCACAGGAGACTGCTTGACCCCTTCTGCCCCTCAAGGGGTATCCCAAAGTCCCATCCAGTCCCAACATCCTCTGTGTCTGGGATTAGGCCAGCGGCAGGTCAGAGGGAAGAATGGAGGTTAGATAGCAGGAAGGACTTCCTGCCACGCAGCAGGAGGCTGAGGAGGCCCAGCTTCTCCCCCCCACCCCACCCCCTTGGTCCTGGGCCCCTTCTTTGGGGCTGGGGGTGGAGGGGCAGGGGGGTGGGGGCTCAGCAGCTGGGTAATTAGCCCTCGCTCTCAGGCCCTGGGGGAGGGGCCAGCTGGAATGAGAAACCAACGCAAAGTGACAGGGGCAGTTTTGACACGCCGTGGAGCTGACGGGCCCAGGGGGGCCAGGGCTTTGGTTTGGGGGGGTGAAATCCCATCAGATGATTAAAAAATAGGTCAGAGGGAAGAAACGCAGCCGGCACTGGGTCCGTGGTGAGAATGCCATATAGCTTCCCCCAGGGGCTTCAGGCCAAAATGGGGTGGGGGAGCTGGGGAGCATTTGCAGGGGCGGGGGAGCTAGGAGTGAGGACGAGAAGGCTTCGGGCCCAGCAGCTGGCCCTCTGTCTCCCTCAGCCCTGTCTCGTGGGGACACTTTGGTATCTTACCTGCTGTCCACCTTCTGGCCTCTTCCTGAGGTACCACCTTCCTTCTCAAAGGCGGGAAGATGCAGCCCAGCCCCACCCTGCCCACAAGATATGCACAAATTCTGTTCCAGAGACTGAGACTCTTGCCCTACTGGAAGCCCTTCTCACCTTCTTGCCTCAAGCCCTCCTGCTGCAAAGGCAGCCTGCTGACTTACCCTGCATTTCTTGACCAGCTGAAAAATTCACCTACCACTGCATCTTCTTCATCACCTTGACGACTCACCGCGTCCTGCTTGGGGTCCACTTGGCTCTCCAGCTCGTTCTCAGAGCTTCCATTTCCCTCTTTCCCTCCTTCTTCTCCTTCTCAACTCCTGCCATGAAACACAACAGGGACCTGGGAAAGGCTTAAGACAAAGAAAGGGCAAGGAGGAGCAAGGGAGGGGCGCCCAGAAATCCGGCACAGGCCGCTGATCTCCACGCACTTCATAGATAGAAGAGAAGTGACTGTCTGGGTTGTACAGAACTCGGAGACACCTGGGAGGGTTCTCTCCCTTAAAGCAGCGTAGCGCCACCCCCCACTTTATCTACCTATGGTTGGGAAGTTCTTTCTGTTGTCTTCCCACAGCCCCTCATACTGCAGCTCAATCCCATTTCCTTTTCTGAGGTCCCCAGAACCTATGCAGATGGGAGCACTGGCTCGGTGGTAGTGGAACGGCAGCTCTCCAGGCAGTGTCCTGTTCTTCATCGATCCCCGGCGCGCGCAGGAGGCAGGCAGGAGACCAGTGCCCAGGCAGCGGGACGAACCAGGCATCCGCAGCACCATCTTCAGCGAGGCGGACACCTGGGTCCCTCTCACAGCAATGGAGGACACCCAAGGCCATGTTGGCATGAAAATGGATTTGGCTGGGTCTGACCTTGAGTTTAACCCCACTTACCACCCTAGACACAGATCCGCTCTGACACGCAAGTCTGAGATTTCCCCGGGAGCCTGTCATCGGCGGCCCATCCCCCCTCAGGCACACACACAAAGTGTCACAAGGCGTCCTGCCCACCTCCTTCCACCAGGGCCATGGGCAGCTGACACTCCATGCAGGGTCCTGAGGCAGCCCCTGGACCCACGGCTCCAGCCACAGGAGGCACAAAGCTGCTGTGGCCACCCATCACTGCCCCCCTGCCCATGCCGGCTTCCATTTCTTTCCAGTCACTGGACCAGAACCTGATGTGTTCGGTGGGCTGGGGAGGGTTGGCTATGGTCAGGCAAGTCCTTAGCAACCGGACGAGTGGCTGCAAATTGAGATACTGAGCCCCCCGTCTTTACCTCTCTCTCTCTCTCTCTCTCTCTCTCTCTCTCTCACACACACACACACACACACACACACACACACACACACACACACACCCTGACCTAAGGCCACCACCCAAGGCTCAGGGCCCCAGGAACGGGCTGTGCACCAGGACTCCCCGGCTCCCGCTATCCTAGACATACTGCTGAGTCCACCTTGTATTTTGTCTCATCCGTGGACTCCCGGTGAGTTTGGAAATTGGAAAAACCCAAATCCTCCCTGATTATCCCACCCCCACCCTACTGCTGCTTGGGCAGGGAGGATGAGACAAGAGAACACCCCAAGCAATTCATATCCTTGACTTCACTAGACGTCCCAATGCTGTGAGTTCAGCTGAGCAGGGATCATGGTCCTCGTTCTGCAGACAAGGAAACTGAGGTAGAAGTTAAGTACCTGGTTAAGGTCACAGAGCTAGTGACCCAATGCCCAGCCCTGTGCTCGCACCATGCCTTTCCCATAACAGCAGCTGCAAAGAAGATTCGGCTGTTCTTCCCATTTTACAGATGAGGAAACTGACGCTTAATTTTTCCCAGGCTCTCAGTTGTTTGGATCCCCTCTTCTCTCCTCCCAAGGTATCCTACCCAATGCAATTCTGGTTCAGAGTCCTTCCCCTTCCTCTGGAGAAGGGCAAGACCCTAAGGCCTCCCGGTCACCTGGTGAGCGCTCCCCTGTACTTGGGGAAGTCATTCCTTGTGTCCTTTTCCATCTGATGACCCTGCAGAATTGAACCTCATTACTCAGCCAATCCCATCCCACTTCGAGTCAGGAGGGGTGGGAAGTAGGGCAGGGGTGGGAACTGGAAGCGACAGGGACTGGCTCAGATGCACAGCCAAAGCCGGATCGGGCATGGCAGTGGCGGGGGAAAGCGGGTCTGGACAGGAAGAATCCAGGCGTCCTGGTTTCCTGGTGCAAGGGTGGGGGGCAGGGGCATTCCTCACTTCTCTGAACTCCCTACCCCTGGCAACCGGACTCCCTGCCAGACATCCAAGCTGTTAGGTGCTTCTGTCTGCGTCGGGAGGGGACCTGGGCAGCTCTTAGAAATGGGAGGAGGACGCCACTGGGCATGCTCCCTGCCAGGCAGTGCCGTCTCCTGCCCTCTGTCCACTCCGAGGCTCATCACACCTTCGGCTCTGCCCTTCTGCTAACAGAACCCACACTCCCTCTTCGTCTCCCTCCTGCTCTCACCTTGGGACCTGTGAGCCAATGGGCAAGAGGGGGGCAGCAGAGCCAGCTGGAGCTGTCTCCTGCCCTCCCCCCCAAGCCAACCCGACTGTCTATGACCCTAGGGAGCCCTGCATGCCCCCGGAGCCGCCTCTGCAGTGGCTCTGAAGACAGCAAGTGGGACTTAAGAACTCCCGATCTAGGCTGAAAATGAGGAGGGGGCTTTCTTTGACGACTTATATGGGGGAAATCTAGGGTCCCATCCTCTGGCCCCAGATCTTCTCAAGGTCTAAAACCCCCTGAAGCTGCCATCCTTCCTTCACAAGCCCAGGGAAGATTTCCAAAAAGATAATCTGGGGCAAAGTCTCTTCCTTGCCTGGGCTGTAAGTTCTTCTTCGAGTCTAACCTTGGTCCCTTGCAGAGGGGTGGAAGGGGGCAGAGATGAATCGCAGTTTCTTATAAACCTGGTGGCTTCTTGTTCCCCGACGACAATACAGCGGAGGAGCTCTGTGGTTCTGGCTCTGAGTCAGGCCCCATTGCCTGGGCGTCCCCAGTGCCATCTCTCTCCGCCCCGCCCCAGACTGGAAAATCAGGCTCATGCCTCTGCCCCAGAGTCAGTGCTTCCCCTGCTTCCCCTCACGATCTCTCGCTTTCCCCTAAAGGGAGGTATTTCTTCGAAGCTGGGAAAAGTCAAGGGGGTAGAGAACTTGCCAGCTCCGGGGAGATGGGGAGGCGAGGAGGCGGCCGGTGGGCATGGGGCAGGGGACAGGTGTGGGGCTACCCTGCCTTCCCTGTCCTCCCCCTCCCCCACTGCGCCCAGCTCCCCAGAACCGCTCTTCTAGCTCAGGATGTGAGCGCGAGAGTGCCAAGCTTGGTGTGTGTGTGTGTTCACACACTGAACACACACGCACGGTTCGTATTGGGGGGTTGGCCCTCCCAACCCCCAACGGTTGAGGATGGGGTGGAGGAGGGGACGTGTCACGCTTCGGGGTGCCTGTGAGTGGCACATATCTTTTCCACATGTATGTTCTTTATATGTTCCATGTCCACACGTGCTCTGCATCCCTCCCAGAATCACAGGTCGGGTCAGTACCCACCTCTCCACCTTGCAGCCTGGGTCAGAAAACGGATTCCCTACCCCTCCTTGAGCGAGAAGAAGCCCCTTGCCCTGAGCCGCCCCAAAGGTTGGGGGATTCAGGGATCAGAGAGGAGGTAGGCACTTCCCTTCTCAGAAAACCGACTCCTCCTCCGCCCACCAGGGGACCCCCAGCCCTCAGCTGCTGGGGGCAGTTCACAGAGGGGTCCGGGCAGACCCTCCACCTTCCCACCTGCACAAAGGCTCAAAGGGACGAGAACCCAGTCGTGGTTCCCAGACCCTAGGTGAGGGCAGGGGAGTTGGGCGAAAGTGAATCCTGGGGAGAGTGTGGTTAGCTGGCCTGAGTCAGCAATCTAGAACTCACGTGTGCCCACCCCCAGCCTGGGGCAGGCAGGGGTAATGCAGGCACCGAAACAGAAAGAAAGATGGGGAGACAGAATGAGAGCAGGAGAGAGAGAGAAACTGAGACAATGGCCAGTCAGAAAGAGAGTGAGGGGCAGAACGGCGGCGAGGCTGGGCACCAGGGGCTGCGAGAACCCAGGTGACGGGGGTGTGGGCAGAAGGGTGAAGGGTCCAGTTGCCCGTCTCTTTCTTCATTAGCAGTGCAGAGGCGCCAAAGGTCAGCACCGAAAGAATCCAAGCCTTTTGTGTCAAGAAGGGGAAATGAAGCTTAATGATAAAGTCACCGAAAGGGAAAACGGAGCAGGGGTAGGACCCACCCTCCTGCCGCCCAGAGCCGGCTCCTTTTCTAAGCCTGGGATGGAATTGGGAGGACCAGGCAGGGGGGATGCTCCGTCTCAGCCTTCTCGATAGGTGAGGCTGGGGGTGGGGGGATGGAGACTTGTCATGACATGTACTTGCTTGGCAAGGGCACTTCTTCCTTAGAGACGTTACAGATCAATACAAATAGCTAAACTTTCTAAAGGATGCTTTTACACCACTTTACATAATATTGACATCAAGGGAGCCGACCTCCTCCCTTGTGGATGCACAGGAAGGAGGAGGGAGGAAAACAGGCCAAGAGTGTTTTATTCAAAAGAAAAAAAAGATTGTACGGCTCTTACCCGTCCCACCTCCCCCTGGAACTCAGGATCCTCTGGGTTCTATCATCCTGACTCGGGTAAGGATGGAGAGGTAGACCCTGTCAACTCTAGAACTATCTGTCTAGATGACACAGGCTGCGGGCCTGGGGCTGGGCATTCCCATTCACAGCCTTGGCTTCTCCCATCTCCACCGCCCCTGCCTGAAAGACCACCAGCAGAACTTGTCCCAGAGAGCAGAGGGGACCTGTCTCCAGGTCACATGGCCACCTGGGGGTGGGGGAGAGGAGGGGAATTCCCAGTGAGCACTCTGGTCCCAGGCCCAGGCACCAGCTGGGCTGCCAAGCTGATACCCAGGCCCTGTCCGGGGGACCCGCTGTGCCCAGCCCCGCCCTCAGCAGCCGCTTGGCTCCTGGCGCCCTTGAGAATTGGAGCTGGAAAAGGCAGATTGAGAGGAGAACCCTTTGGGGGACCTGAGTCTCCTCATCCTCAGCCCCTCCCTGCTCCAAGCTGTTGGATGAGGGCAATCTGGGAATGGTGTTACCCCCTACTTTGGCGATGGCCCCCCAAGCCCCCAGGGCCCACAGACAGGCTTGGGACACAGCGCCTGCAGCCCACCATGTGGGAGCTCCGATCCCATCCAAAATAAACCACTCTTCCATCTCTGCCTCTGATTCCTCCAAAAATTTGGGGGGCTACTAAGGGGGGCTTCCAACCCCGTTAGTCATCCTAAGAAGCCAAGCTGAATAGCCATGACTGATATTCACCCAACCACAAGCCAATTTTGTGGTTTGGGTTGTTTTCAGAGGAGCGGCAGTGCAGCAGCCGGGGGCCCAGGGCAGAGGGTGGGGTGCCTCCTGGACCCCTGCCCCTGCCCAGGGCCGCGCCCCCTCCCAGATGCACAGGGAAGGCTCGGTAACCACCAGGAACCCCTCGCTCTCCCATCCCCTGCAGGCCCGCCTGGCACCTTGACGGGTTAGATTGGCTGCTTCCTGCGCCCACGGTGAACATTTTTCTTCTCTTCCCTTTTCATTTTGTTTCATCCCATGGTTTTTCCCCTTTCTTTCATTTCCTTTCCTTTTCCTTTCTTCCCTCCCTCCCCCCTTTCCCACCCTGTTTCCTCTTATATGTGTGTGTGTGGCGGGAATAATTTAGGAGCCATAGCAAGGAGAGCAGAGGCTGCTGGAAGGTCTCCCAAATGTACGTGGCCTGCCAGGCCCCAAAACCAAACCTACCAACACCCAGGCCCAGCCTCCAGCTCCTTCGGCTGTGGTACCCACTGCCCCCCAATCCCGAACCACATCTGTTCACCTCCTTCCTGTGCTGGGAGAAGATCAGGATTAGCAACAAGGGATCCTTCCCAAAGAATAGATTTTAGAAGACTCTCCGAAATATAGAATGCCAAAATGTCAGAGCCAAGAAGGAAATTAAAACCGCCTGGTTCGGACCCTTCATTTCTTTCTTTTTTTTTTTTTTTTTCTGATTGAGAAGTGGAAGCTCTGAGAAGTGATGCAATGTTCCCGGAGCATGGTTAGAACCAGAGGTCCTCACTCTCAGAACACGTTCTAACCGCCTCTCCTCACTGCCCCGCTAAGCTGCAGCTTCTCTCGCCTTCCGTTAGCAGCGCTGATGTTGATCAGACTCCTTGTGCTGATGACCAGGAAGAAGAATAAGCTGACCAGGGACAGGCCAGGCACAAGGAGGCAGAGAGGTTTGTGTTTTTTCCGGAAACACACAGCATCCCTCTCCTTGTCCTCTTCCTCCTGGAAGCCTGCCTGGATTAGCTATGGGCCTGTCACCCTCCACACCTGGAGGGAGAGAAGGAGGGAGCAAGGGTGAAAGAGATGGGCCTGAGTACCAAACCCAGCTCAAAGCCCCGAGTGACAGGGAAGGAGGAGAGGTGAGAGGGGCAGGAAGTGGGATCTGGACAGGAGGCGGGGTGGTGACAGAAGGTAAGGAAAGGAGGCACCCCCAGGGGAAAGAAGCTGCCTGAATGAGTCACTGCTGCTCAGGTGCAGCCCTCCTGGGGGTGCCCATTTGCCGTTAAGCTTTATCATGTGATTTCTAGGAGTAGTGGGCTGGAGCTGGCTTGAACCAGCTTGAAAGAGTAGATTATGTTCCCCCTTCCCAGGGCTCGGTGCCATCATAGTGGCCGCCGAAACTGGAGAGCCAGTTGTTCGACACTTACCAGCACAGCACTGGCTAATGGGGGCGACTTCCAAGCCAGGAGCCCGTGCCTGTGTGTGCATGTTGGCCGTCATGCATGTGTCAGTATGCACCGTTCCCAGGCCCCACATGGGGTCCTATGTGAGCGCGAGGCAGCGCGTGGCTATGTCCGGGTGGCACCTGGGCCATACCCGTGTGGCACTGTGTTCGGGTGGTGTGAGATGCTGGGTGTGTGTTTGCCGTGTGTGTTGGGAGCCTGGAAAGTGAGGAAAGGTGTGTGTGTGTGTGTGTGTGTGTAACTGGGACTGTGCTTTGTGTATCTGGGGCTAAGTGTGACAGGGTGAGTCTGCTGGACGGTGGGCAAGAGACCCCCGTGTCCCTGCTGGGGGATTAGGACAATGCCTGAGACCAGAGGCCCGTAAATCCCAGAGTTCTGAGGACTCTCGGTGGGTGGTGGCTGAGAGCCCCTCTGCCAAGTCCCACCCAGCCCTCTGTCCCTGCCAGTCCAGGAGGGAGTGGGATGCCAAGGCAGGCAAGGAGCTCTCTGACCCCAGGGAGAAACGGTCCCCTTCCCTGCCCCTCACCCATGTTTCTGGGTGAAGCACCCCCTTCATACCATCTCCGGAGCCTCCCGGTCACCTCCTATCCACGCTTTGCTTTTGCCATCCGGGGAGCAAGAGAGCTTGGGGCCTGCAGCACCCATGAGGCCAAGGGTCCCAGGAAGGGGGAGGGATGTGATGGGCACCCAATCAGCCCGCTCCACCTACCTCCCTTTGGGTGGAAAGACTGGGCCGGTGTCCTTCTGGAGCGGGGGACTCTGGCTGGAAAGACACGGGCTCCCTGTGTCCCTTGGCCCCTCTGCTGAGCACCTCCACCCAGTCCCTCTGCCCCAGGGAATTTGAGTCCACTACCCCAGTCCCCCTGCAAGAGGTCCTGCAGGCCTCTGGCTCAGGCACGGGGGAGGGGCCAGGCCCCTTCACCACAGCTCCCCTCCACCTGTCACTCCCTGGTCTGAGGTCGTGGGAAGAAAAGCAAAACAGGACAGTGGGACGGGGACTAAGAGGAGAGACAGCGTTCTCACCTGTGGCTTCCTAACTCAAATCCCACCCCCACAGTCTGGCTTGGGGACATAGGTCTTCTGCCCCCAAACCCACCCTCCTCCCTCCCCCTCCTCCTTGCAGCCTTCAGACCCCCACCGCCGGCAGTGGGTGACCCCCTCATCTGTTGCCTCTGGCCTGCACCACCCCATGGCAGCCCAGACTGCCCAGGCTTAGAGGGAGGGAGGCATCTACTGTGGAAAGCATCCAAGGAACCAGATCCGTCCGTTCATCTGGGAAATGCGCCGGAGTGTCTTCACCAGAGGGTCTTCCTAAAGTCGACCCTAACATTCCCTCTCCGTGCCCTGCACTTTACTGGCTCCAAGGCGGGCCTTCTTCCCGGCTCAGCCAGCCCTGCTCCTTCCGGTGAAGCGGGACTATCAGGCAGAGAAAGAGCCAGTCTCCAAAAACAAAAACAAAAGTCTCCGCTCATCCCCAGTGCTCAACTTCTCCGCGCACCTTGTCCGACCCCGGCCCCCAGCCGCCACAGAAACCCACAAGGCATTGGAGCCTTCATCCCAGAATGAGTCAAGTCCCCTCAGAGGGGTTGAACTGGGGCACAGGAATTTCCCTTCACGTCAAGCAAGGGCTCTACTGGACACCAACCTCTGTCCAGCCTTCTTGGCCCATGGGGCCAAGATTGGCTTCCCTGCCCAGAGGGGCCAGGGCTCCTGTGGGCAAACGCAGCTGGCCCTGGAAGCGCCTTCTGCCCTGGCCTCGGTTAACACCAAACTCACTCCCTAAGTTTGATGTTAACGGGGGGACCCTAAGCAGGGGCTTGGGGGCGAGGGGCGCTCAGGCCCGCTGAGCTGTATTTGGCACCTGCCTTACCTCGTGTCCCACAGTACCCTCCACATCTTCTTTCCAGGGAAGCAATGGAAATAGAAGCTTCTCCCTAGGTCAGAGGACTCAGGGGACGCTCAAATGGGGTACCAAGAGGCCAGCTGCAAATCCCCTAGCTCGTTCATTCTCCCCTTGTGCTCAAGAGAGCAAGAAGATATTTTCCAACAGGGAGGCAGTGCTTGGAGGCGGGGAGAGGCTCCAGGGCCAGTGCGGATGGCGGGCAGGAGTGGAGGCAGCAGGCAGTCCGGCTGACCCCTGTGGGAGTGGGCATACCCCCCCCCGACCCTGCCCCCGGCGCTGCATATATTCTCTCTCTCCAAAATAGCATCTCTGGAGGGGGGAGGAGGGGAGTTCTCAGTTCACTGTTCGCTCCTTCCCACATCGTGTTCACAGCTCTCCGGGCTGTCTCTCGCAACCTGGTTTCCCTGCCAGGCCCTTCTGCTCTGCCTCCACCCTCACCACTTGGCTCTTCCAGGTCCCGGGCCCCTCTGGCCGAGGGGGGGGGCTCCTTCTCCTGGCTCTGCCCGTCTCCCCCCTGCAGGCTGAGGCTGCCACAGCATTCCCTATGCCGTCCATGACAGACGTGAATTCAATGCACATACACGAGCACCAAATGCGTTTGTGGGGGTCTACGTGGTGGTCACCGGGGCAGGGAGGAAATGTGTCTAAACGGCACAGTTCTGGTCCTTTCCTCCACGGAACTCACAAAGGAGAGGCTTGGCGCGGGAACCGCCTCCAAGTAAAGGTGGACCACGGGCCTCTCACAGAGCTGGGAGGCCCCGCTCCCTCTTCTCCAATAGCCCTCGGGCCAGGGTCTCACACTGGACCCTGGTCCACCTCACGCCACTTCTAGAATCTACTCACGAGCCCCCCTGCTACTGTTTGGACAATTTCTCATGCAGGATGTTCCCTTGAGCTGGTCCCAAGTTGGGCCTGCCCTGGGAAGTGCCCAATCTGACAGAGCAGCAGGACTCAGACTGAAGGGAACAGGGTAGGCAGAGCTGGGGTCATGAGAGCTGCAAGAGGCCCCCCAGGGAGAGGGGTCCCAGAGGAGGAAAGGCTGAGGGGACGCTGCTCCGAAGAAGGGCTGAGGCAGGACTGGGCGTCTGAGGTGTGTGGGCCCAAGGAAGTGGGAGGTGGGGATGGGGTGTCTGCCCAATCTGAGGGAGGAGTGACAGTGGGGGCACTGCCCCTGACGGGGGCCAGCTATGAGGCTGGAAAAGGCCTGATCTCCTGCCTCCCTCACCACACTGTGGGGGTTTTGGAGGCAAGGAAAAAGAACCTCCAAGAGCCCCCCAGGGAACCACCTCCCCCCCCCTTGTTATTTCTGGCTCCATTTTCTTGGTCAAGAAGGGTGTCAGTGGTAATGCAAATTAGGAGGTGTTGGCCAACACCCATCCTGTCCCCACTCCCAGCCTCCCCCCGCCCCCCGGGGCCCACACTCACACAGCCAACTGGAACAGCTGCGAGGCACGCCTGGTGCCCTTGCCCTTGGCTCAACTGGCATGGAGGGTGGGTGAAGCTGTGGGTTCTCAGGGGCATCTGCCTCTGCCACAAGGACAGGGCCAGCTGATGCCCAGGTCCTCCCCCCTCCCCGGCCCCCTCCAGCCCTTGACCTGGCCAGGCCTCCCTGGGTCATTACCATCTGTATAGACAGCCAATGCCCCAAACCCAAGCCTTCTCTCCAGGCTGCCATGGGAGCGGCAGAGACTGGAGCATCCTCCCCAGCACCCACCCAGCCCTGCAGCTGTGGTTAGACCTCAGAGGCACTTAGGCAACCCCGGGGGCACAGCCCTGAGAGCCCAGAATTTCTCTGGAATCGATACAGAGAAACTGGAGGAAGGGCAGGAACAGGAGCAGGGCGCTGGAGGATCTCTCACATGTCCCCCGCAGGAGCGGGCCTCTGCCCCCAGACACCTTGTCCCACCCCTTCCCAATCAGAATCCTCCTTGTTCTCGAGGGTTCATCCTTGCGTCTGACCTCAATTCTTCGTGCGGAAGCCAAAGTTGCTGTTCTTGTCCTTGCTGAGGGAGAAGTGGGACTGGGGGAGCTGTTCTGCTCTCCCCTACCCTATATAAAGATGTCACCCCCTCTGTTCTTCTTCATTAGTCCTAATCAGCGGGGTGAGTTGTTTCTCATTAACACGGCTGACTCACCCACACACCCCTCCTCTTTGTTAGCGATCAGCTTCTACACACACACACACACACACACACACACACACACACACACACACACACGGGCCTGTGTGCGCTCCCGTGCGAGCTCACACACACCAGCTTCTGGAAGGAGCTGACAGCCTGCACAGGGACCCAGAAGAGGGGCAGTGGTCTCCATGGGGGTGGACAGGGTGCCCAGAGAGGAGGTGGCTTGTGGGTGAAGGACAGACTGAAGGCAGAGGGGCCAGAGCTGGGGAGAACGTTACTGGGCGCCGGCCCTTCACTGTGCCGCTTGGAGATAGACCCGTGACAGCTTTGGTCCCTGGGCATCTCCCCGACCCCTACCACATCTGGCTCTGGGTTTGTGCTGGCAAGAGCCAGTGGGTCCCTTGGGTGTCTTCTCCTGCCTCAACAGCGGTCTTCCCTCCACTCTGCCCCTGTAAAAGTTGTCCCAGCCTCCTCATCTTTCCAGAAGCCTGGTGACCTGGATCCCTTTGCCCCCACACTCTCTCAGGCCCTGGTGCCTCCCACATTACTCCCACAGAGTAACAGGTAACCAGAGTAGCCACTGCCCTGTCTGATCACCATCCTACCTGGGAGGAGAGGGATGAGTGTTGGCAGGGCTCCCCAGCCCTCCTCCAGCTCCCCCACCTCTCATGTCCTCTCCTTTCAGGGGGCATTCAATGAAAGCCGGTGGTTCTGGAGGATATGGGCTGGGGACACACTAGCTTTCCCCTTTCCCCCCCTTCCCTTCCAGCCCCCAGCACCTTTCTGCCCTGCACCTGAGCCCTGTCCCAGGTCCCTAGAAATAAAGGAGACAAACTGCCAGAATATGCACCCTATGTCCCCATGCACCCCTCACCCCGGTGACCGGGAAGATGTCCAGGCTATAGGATACCTGGGTTCCCTCTTAACCTTCAGACATACCAAGGACCAGAAGCGGTTACCCAGGTCATGCCCCTGCCTGTAGTTCATTCCCAGTCATCCTTTGCCCTTCTTCTCAACGACTGGGATTTCTCTTTGCCTCATGTCCTTGTACCACGCCTAATTCATTCAAATGCTAGCAAATGCTTCCAGAGATCCAGAAACCTGGATGCTGCCTTCTTCCACGGGAGCTGACCGAGGTGGTAGAGCACCAGGGTGCACTGAGTGCCTATGTTCCAGAAAGTTCCAGAACCTTCTTTTCCATGGTTTATGAAGCCATGTCCCATAAGGATGGCTATTCTCACCTTTCTGGGCAATCAGGATTTGGCTGCAGGTGGAATCAAGGTAGGAAGAACTTTTAGAAGCCAGCTGTAGCTGTTAACTGCAAAAGAGGAGCAGGGAAAGCTGGGACATCTCCCCCACAGGGGTTTGAACCTTGGCACTGAATGGGGAGGAATGTTTGCCCTGGATCTGGAGCTGAACCTCAGCCTTCGATGAGCAATTGCCCCAGCCTTTTAAGTGAGCCCTTGGCCTGCAGGGGTCCTGTGGAAATGAAAGGCACCCAGAGTTGGTGAATAGAGCTCAGGCCTTTTCTGCAGAGGGCACAGCCCTGACTGGAGCAGAAGTCACAGGTTCATGACCTAGCTTTGACCTTTCAGGTTGTGAGGCTTTCAATGCAGTTGCTGAGCCTGGAGCCCAGCCCCTCCCCAGGAGCCTGCTTCTCCCTCTCCCTCTGCTCCTCCCCCTGCTCAAGCTCTCTCTGTCCGAAATAAATAAAATCTTTAAAAAAGATATCTTTTATCTTTTAGAGAGAGGGAGAGGGAGAGAGAGAGAGATCACAAGCAGGGAGGAAGGGTAGAGGGAGAAGCAGACTCCCCTGAGCAGGCAGCCTGATGCCGGGCTTGATCCCAGGACCCTGAGATCATGACCTGAGCTGAAGGCAGACGCTTAACCGGCTGAGCCACCCAGGCGCCCAAGATGCCTGTTTTAAATAAACTCCATGTTACAAGTCATCTGTGGCCACTTGCATACCCACGTCTCCAGAATCACCCTAAAACACAGACGCCCCACGCATCCCCTGCTTGTCCAGTGCCCGCCTTGCCGTGGTTGTGGTTCCTTGAGAGAGTCTGAGAGACCTCCTGCTACCAAGAGTTTTCTCCCTGCCCCAGCCAGGGAGGGCACAGACCAAGAGCAGATGGAACAGGTAAGTTTTATTTGGACTTTCAACTTGTTCAGAGAGCTCAGGGGCCCCCACCTCCCTCTCCAGGCCCCCTTTCCCATTTCCCCTCCTGGGAGGGAACACTCAAGATACAATGCCATGTGTCTCTGGAGTCCTTGGTCCCTTCCTGCCTGACACACCTCTTCACTCCCCTGCACTGAGGAGGAGGGGAGGGGTGTGAGGAGGCGGGGGGGGGGGGCCTGGAAGTGTTGGATCAGAATGGTACATGCACTGACGCTAGCGCCCACTGCCACCGGCCCGGGGCTGAGACCTGGGAGAGGCTCGCAATGGGGAGCAGGGGGTGGGGGGGGAGTTGGATTCATCGTGGGGCAGCAGACTCTTGCCGTAGGAAGCTCCCCACCTCAGCCCTGGGGACCCCCTGGCCTCCTGCTTACCCATCCTTCTGAGGGTACAACTCTGAGGTAGATTTCACAGAGGGAATGTGGGTCGCTGGGGTACAGGAAGGGGGTTAGCTCTTTTGAAGTTGATCTCCAACAGCACCCTGGGCCCATCTGCAGGTTCTGGCCTGGGAGGCAGGGCTGATGACACCCACCCAGCTAACCGAGGCCAAGTCACACATGGGCTCCAGGGCACCTGTGGTGTCAGGGACTCGAGTAGGGTAAGGGTGGAGGGGAGCATCTATCTTAACAAATCTGTGTCTTGGTGCAGGGGCTCCAGGGGGATGCAGGGGCCTGGGAGGCTAGCACAGATACTCCCCTGGCCTGGGGGTCATGGTGCAGGGTGACCCCCACACCACCTGCCCTCCGGGCAGCCTCTTTAGGCTGAATCCTCCCAGTCCTGCAGGGTCCTCCCTCTCCACTCCCACCCTCCCTATTCCCCAGGGGGGCAGAGGAGGAGAACAAGACTGGTCCGCAGGGAATGGCAAGAAACAAGATGCCTCCTTCCCTCAAGGGGGGGGGCGGGGGCGTGCCAAGAGCCCCAAGCTGGCCATGAGATGGAGGAACTGGTATCAGTGTGCAAGGCAGGCTCTGGGACCTCACAGGGAGGTGCTCCTTGGACAGAGCACAGCCTGAGAAAGATGGACATCTGGCGAGAGGCTAGGGGAGCTCCCAGAGTCCTCTGATACCCTCCCCCGCCCCCAGGCCCAAGCACTAGACACCTTCTTGGATCCAACCCTGTCTTGAGAACAGAAAGGCAAAGGGAGAGGCTGGGTGGGGTATGCCCTTCCCCATCCCAGCCCACATCCCCACCCACTCCCAGCAGAAGCCAGGGAGCTGGGGAGAGCCTCGGCTGGCCTTCCAGGAAGAGCCAGGGCTGAGTGGTGCCTAGACCAGGGAAGACGGCACACACGTCGACTGGTAGCTAGTGGAGGTATCTGGGGGTCGCAAGGGGCACGGGCCCCCCACGAGATTCATGCAGCATTCAAAGTGAGTGAGTGTTTGGGGGTGATGAGAGAAGATGGACAAACAGCCAGTGGGTGGGGGAGGCACCCTAGATCTTGCTGTTCTCCAGGTGGGAGTCAATGTGTTTGATGAGGGCATCATCTGGGTACCCAACAGGGAAACCGAGCTGGCAGAGGGGGCAGCTGCGGATATCTGAGCCCACTGTCTCCATCAGCAGCTGTGGAGAGAGAGGGGAGTCACTTATGGTCCCCAACCCTCCTTCGTGGTCCCCACAGAGCAGCCTGCCCTTGCCCGAGACCCAGGGCAGGGGAGCGGGTACCACGCAGAGAAGGCCTGGTTAACTTTTGTCCCCACCATCACTCCTCCTCCGCCCTCCCTGCCTGCCTTCCACCAGCTCATCATCCACTCCCCCAACGCAGGGCCTAGGACCCCAGGAGGTGTGTACGCTCAGCCTGCCAGGGCACCTGCAGTAATGAGGGAAGCCAAGACCCAGACATGCCCCCAGAGTGACTAAGACACGGCTCCCAGATAACTCAAAGCGATGGATAATCCCAAACAATGTACAACCCAAAAATAATTTTCTATCTGGCTTTGGAATATACTTTGGTCCTTCCAGGTGGCAAGGGTTGGCTCTGACATTCAGGAAACTCATTATTTCAGTGAAATGATAGAGCCCAAGACAGGCTGTCTTCTAGGACAGCAGGTAAAGAGCAGGGGCTCTGAGGCCAGATGGAGGGAACTTGGATGAGCAGGCCCGACCCCGTGTGGACCCCAGACCTGTGGCGGTCATCACGGCCTCCATCACTACAGTCACAGCAGAGGGCTTTAGGCTCCCTGCCTCCCTCTCAGGAACCCTCTAAGGGAATTAGATCATATAATCACTGCCCTCATCTGGCAGATAAGAAAACTGAGGATCAGAGAGGGTAAGTAACTCGTCCAACGCCTCACAGCGGCTAAGCGGTGAGGTCCGGAATCAAATCCAGGCCTGTCACTCTCAAGTCCGTGCCTTTAACCTGGGCACTGACCGGCCGGAGCCCAACCCCGCGGGCGCCCCCACTCACGTTGATAGACGGCCAGGACTGCGCGTGCTCGGCGTGGGCATAGGCGGCGGCGGCGGGCGACTCGGGGATGGGGAAGCCCGCGCAGAACGAGGCGCAGCGGATGGTGCCCGCCTCGGGGCTGGGCGGGCTGGTGGGCACGGCCCACTCCTCCTCCTCCGACGGCTGCTTCTCGAAGCGCAGCCGGATGCCCTCGAAGGCGCGCCGCGGGCTGAGCGGCCGGCCGGGCCCGTAGAGGTCGCTCGCCCCGTAGGCCCGCGGCTTGGGCAGCGTAGCCGCCTCGGCCTGCAGCCAGGCGGGGGAGGCGCCCGCGTAGCCCGCGCCCTCCGCCATCTCCGAGTAGCTGCGGCGGCCCTGGAAGCCGGCCTTCACGTGGTGGCTGGGCGGCTTGGCGTAGGCGCGCTCGGCCGGCGTCCTCTCGCCGGGCGGCGGGGGCGGCGGGGGCCGGGGCTGCGGGGCCGGGCAGGCAGGGGGCCCCGGGGAGCGGCGCTGCGGGCTGGGGGGCTGGCACGGCGGCGGCACCGGCGAGCGGCGCTGCGGGACGGGCGACGGGCAGGAGGGCGAGGCCGGCGAGCGGCGCTGCTGGGGCGAGGGGCACGGGGGCCCGGGAGAGCGACGCTGGGGGGCGGGGGACTGGCACGGGGGGCAAGGGGGCGCTGCTCGGGCAGGCGGGGATGGTGAGGGGCACTGGGGGGCCGGGGAGTGGCGCTGCGACAGCGGCGAGTGCCTCTGGCCTGGAAGAGAAGCACAAGCACGAAAGACAGCGGTGGGGGGAGAGAAGGCGTCAGAACTGGGGGAGCCATGGGCTTGCCGGCGCCCAGCGCCCACCCGCTCTCCCCGGAACGCGGGTGAGGAAAGAGCCGGCGGGGAAGGGAAGGCAACCGTAGCCCGAGGACGCGGCACGGTAGCCACAGCTGCCCCGGTCCCTTCGGACCCAGCTCCCCGGGCCTCCCCTTCCCAGCCCCCCCATCTCACCGCCACTCCGGGCCTGCTCCTGCAGCAGAGTCCTCAGGATCCTCCCCTGCAGGGAACTCAACTCCCGCAGCCGGCCCAGCTCCTCTGTCAGCTCCGTGTAAGCCAGCGCCAAGTTCACCCTAAAGGACACCCCAGCCCCCCAGACAAGGCTTGACTCCAGCCGGCCCTGACCCTGCGGTGGGAGGGCGCGGAGTGAGGGAGAGAAGGGAAGTGGGTGTACTATCCCAGCTGTGGACGGAGAGCTGGCTGTCCCCCAGCCTCTGGCTCTCCCTTCCCTCCAGGGCCCTCCTACCCCAAGGGCAGAAGGTCTACCTCAAACACCACCTCTTCCAGGGAGCCTCCCTCTCTTCCCAGTGAACCTTACCTGGGGCTAGAGCAGTGGCTCCCAGACTAGGGCAGTGACTGGGGTTGGGGAGCTCAGTGACGCCAAGGGGTCCCTGAATCCATGTGCTCACCAGGCACTGCCTATGGCCTGAACACATCTGACACAGGTGTGTGTGAATGTTTTCTAATTTGTGCAGAAGCTGTGGTGACGGATAAAACAGATTCATCAAAAGCGAGCACTGAACTTATAGTAACTTTAGTTACTGTGAATTTTTCAAAGAGCAAATACTAAAAGTGTTTAACTGCAACCTGTGTGTTGGGGGCAGGGGCTCCACGAGGAGTCCTCACCTTTGAAGGACTGGAGACCCATGCTCTACAGCCTAAGAGCCCCACCCCGGAGGTGAGGACACGGCCTTCTGGCTTGCCAGAGGAGCCAAGTGACAAACTGGAACCCAGGTCTGCCAAGTGCCAAGTCCACTGCCCTTGCTTCTGCCTCAGAGCTGCCCCTGAGCTTTCAGTCTCGTGCCTCCCAGAGTCTCCAGGGAGCCCTTCACATGGAGAGCTTTGTGGGCAGCTGCTGTCCCGCACACCTCCAGAGGGCACCACCCACGATAAGCACTTAGCAGAAGTGGCCTTGTTCTGGAACTGCCCTGGGAGTTCTTCAAAAGGGAGCATTATGTTGCTGTATCTATATTCCCAGCACCCTGTCCAGACCTGGCACCCAGTAGATGCTCAGGAAGTGAAGAATGAATGGAGCCTCCCCGTCCATTTGCCTTTCTTCTTCCCTTTCTTCCTCCCACTTCCTCCTGGGCACCCACCTGCACGGAGCTGGAACAGGCTCTGAACTTAGCAAAGACTTCACCCACTTCCTTTTCTCTTCCTTTCTCTTTGGGTCACTTTGTTCAGAACTACAGAAGGTTCTCTCTCTCTTTCTCTCTCTCTCTCTTTCTCTCTCTCTCTCTCTCTCTCCCCCCTGCACTGCCCCTGCCCTCTCCCAGCCTGGGCTGCACCCCTCCAGGGAGCCCTTCCTGACCTCACATGCCGCTCTGTGGTCGCCTTGGGTCACTGCTTTCATCTCTGTCCCAGGCTTGGACACAGCCTGGGAGGCAGGAGCCTGGGAGGCAGGGGTTTGGTTTCATCAGCTCTCCCCGCCCCCTTCCCAAGTCCAGAAGGGACTCCTGAGCTTTGTGGAAGTTGGAGCTGGAGGGAGGTGGCAGGGAGAGGTTCAGCCATTCCAGATGGATCTCCTCCCAGGGGAGGCCCTCTTGCTCTAGGAGCTGTAGGGTGCTAGGCATGAATAGGGTTGGGGGGTGTCTCCAGACCCTGAGGGCCCTGTCCCCATCCCAAGGTAATGGTCATGGGAGAAAGGATGCATGTGGAAGGGAGGGAGTGAAGGTAGGAGTGAGCCCAGTTGAGTGTGAGGGACAGTGTGAGTGAGTGAGTGAGTGAGTGAGTGTGTGTGTCTGACCCTAGAGGAGAGAAGGGGAAGTCTTGAGGTTAGGGCTTCAGAGGGCAGGAAAAGCCGAGGTGCAGAGGGTAGATAATGACTGAGCTCCTTCACTCTACACTCTCTGCTCACTGGCTGGTTCTCTCTTGCTAATCCTGGGGCGAGCTGGCTGATGGGGGAGGCAAAAGCCCCTCCCACAACAAAACTATTTTTAACCCATTTGGGCCAAAGCCAAATTATTGCAAAGAGGCTGGGATTCTGGGGGACAAGTCCACTTCCTAGGAAGAGAGAGTGCTCACTCCCCATCTGAGGGTGCACAGGGATGGATGGGAGCAGAGAGGAGGGAGTCCTTTGGGGAACCCTGGCCGAGGTGCTGGAACCTCAGTTCTATCATGTCTCAGCCCTTACGTGATGTGTCCTGTGCTCCCCGATCTTCATCCCACGGGTCTGTGGGAAGAAATGGCATCGCCCCCATCACACCGGAAGGAGCAGCCTGTGTGTCCCACATCAAATTGGGGACTCCCCAGTGACAGGCTCCCCTCTGAGTGCAGGAGCTATGTCTCCCCCATCAGACTGGGGGCTTCAGAGGCTCATGCTGACCCTCAGTGGCAGGAGCAGGAGGGGGCTCTGAGCAGGGCACCGATGGAGCGTCCCCCTCTGACAGAGCAGCGGGGTGGCTGCTAGTCCTCTCCCCATCTGCCTTCACTGCTGTATCTCAGGTGACAGATACAGGTCGGTGCCTTCACACCCCGCCTTGGAGATCTCCCCTGCCACACTCAGTTCCCAGGCCCCTATCTCTCCCCTACTTGCCTTCCTCCCCTTGTCAGGAGCTACCCCAGTTTCTACTGCCCTGTTCCTGGCACCCTCCTCATGGAAAAACAGGTCAGCAGGAAGCCCCTAGCCCAGAATGCCCAGCCCCTCTCCCAGCTCTAACCAGGTGCAGAGAGGGTGTGACAGGGGGGAGCCCCAAGCAGCCTCACAAAGATCTCTAAGACCCCAGGCAAGGTGGTAGGGCCGGATCTCCTGACGTCCCATGGCCCTTCCGGACCGCCCCTTTCATCAAGCATCTCTTCCCACCTCAAGAGGCACAGGCCCGGGCTGCTAAAGATGCTAATGACCTGAATGACTCACATTAGAAAACACTGCCAATTCAGTGGAAAAAAAATCTCAACTTCACAACACAACCAAGGCTTGCACACGTGCATCTGAATGCACATTCCATTTCCTGGCTTCCCGGCCCACACCTGAATGCTAGTCCCCACCATCGCGACTGTTTGGGAAGCATGGGTTGGGTGAACGGCAGCAGATGGCTGCTCTGGGCACTTCTTGATTGCTTAAATTATGGGGGGGGGAGTTCTGTCTGCATCTCTCAGAACCTGGGAGGGACCTAGGGAGAAAAGAATGATAGGTAACCTTGATGAGGGCTTACCACGGTGCCGGGCATCATGCTAAAGAACATTCCTGAATCTTCAAAACAACCCCACAATGTGGCCACTCCTGTCTCCATGTTACAGATGACAGGACTGAGGCTTACAGAGTCATCAAGCCTAGGAGCAGTGCAGGACTGGCCCCCTGGACTCTGAGAAGGTCCAGGCTACTGACCACTGAGCTACGTACTGCCTTCCAGGAGGATCAGGAAAGCGGGGGGTGGGGGGGCTGGGAGGGTGGCAGAAGGGAAAAATGAGGAGGGGGGGAAGCTGGGGAGCTCCTGAGCACCACCACCCGTGCCCTGGGAGGGGAGAGGAAGGTGCTAGACATATGTGGAAGATCAGAGCTATGAAGAAGCTGGCTCAAGGTCACAGAGCAGTGGAGGCACAGAGCAGGGACTCAAACCTGCTCTTGGCACCTCAGCCTGCTGAGCTGGCACCTTCGGAAGAGCCAGAGAACGAATGGCGTGCTGGCAGGAAGGAGGACTCCCTCCGCTGCAAATCTTCCCACCCTTCATTGACTTATCCTTCCATTCATTCTTCCCACGAATAATTCCGGGATCTCAAAATTTCATCTGGAAACAATAATCTTCACTGTGATTGATGAAGCAACGGAGATGAGGAAGGTCAGGGACCGAAGCCTCCCTCTGTAAAGGGGCTCTTTCTACCCCAAACCAGCTGGGAGGCACATGGACTCGGCAGCGCCTTCCCCAGGGAAGTTCACTGGGGGCCCATGCTGGGCCGGCCACAGGGAGGGCCAGCGGTGAGCCATGGCTTTGGAACTAGGGATGGACTTGAGGTCATGATTAAGGCTGGGGTCAGGGTCAGATTAGGGCTGGGGCTGACAGTTCATTTTCCATCAGGATTGTGGACACGGGATCAGGATGAGGGATAGGACTAAAGTCAGGGATGGGACCAGTATTAGGGTAGGATTGGCGTCAGGACCACACCGAGCTGGTCATGTGGTCAGAATCACCAGCTGACTCAGAATCAGGAGGAAAACAGAAATCCAGCATTCCCAGCCCTTCCATCTTTGCCCAGAGCTGCCCAGAGCAGCCACCTCACCCTCGTGGGGGAATTTTGGGACCAAACTTTCCACCACCCACGGGCACACCCAGCATCAGTCTTCCCGCCCGACACTCGGGGAGGGAACCACAGGCACCAGGCCGTGGAGCGGACTTGAGGTCGCGGGCCAGGGGCAGGAGGAAGTCGCTTTGCAACAACCCAGTGCTCTACCACTTCCTTTTAGGCGCCTTGAGCCCCTTCACTCTCCTCGACCAGCTATGACTTGCGGTCCACAGAGCCTGGCTCTTCATGGCAGCCCTGCCATGCTCCCAGCACAGCTAGATGCTTGCTGCATCTGGAAAGCTCCTGAGAGACAGCCACGCTAAGCAGCTTATGCCGGGGCTGGGGACCAGAGTGCCTGGCGGGGGAGGGGGGCATGCATCCCAATTGGCCCAGGACTATCCTGGTTCACACGAGTTGCCCCAGCAGAATTATGAAGATTTTTGAAATGTTAACATATTGAAATTTTCACTTTCAAAACTGACCAGGTTTGGTCAACAAGTCATCCGATCATCCCTCATAGAAGAGCCTCCTACCTGAGGAAGAACCTGAACCAGAAAAACACCACAGAGGTACTATTGCCCCATCTGCTCAGGACCCGCTTGGTAGTCACACTTAGCTTCTCTCTTAACTTCTCCAGTTACTTGACTTCTTTGTACCTCAGTTTGCTCAGCAGTAAAAGCGGACAATACCTTCATATCTTCCGTGAGAATGAAATAAGAGTTTGCAGGTAAACTGCCTCACACAGTGTCCCGCCTGGACGAAGGATCAGGAGTGCCCAGGAGACAGGTGGAGGAAGAAAGAAGGTTGTTTTGATCCTTTTTTGGAGATACCAACCAGCTGAATGACTTTGGTTTAAGAATGAGGGGAGGATGTGCAATTTCCCATCGAGGGAGACAGTGTGGGTAAGAGCTGCTCTCAGCCTTCCTGGCAAGGAAAGAGTCAGAGACAGATTCAAAGCCCACCGATCCCTCAGACCACAATGACGAGGGAGTGCTGGGCGCCAACTTCAGAGCTGCTCCCCACCCTCGGGGAGTCCCGAGGCTGCAAGTGCTCAGGGGTTAATTCCTGTGAGCACCCCTGCCCTGGCTGGAGATTTGAAAGAAAGGAAGTAGAGAGGGTGAGGAGGGTGAGAAGCGTGAAGGGGGAGGTCCTGGGCCTGCTGGTTCTGGGGCATGAGGCTAAGTTCAGGGTACACGGGGGTCTCCGACTTCCGTCCTGACCCACCCCACACTGCCCTTGACCTCTGTGCAGAGTTTCCATCCTCTCTCTCCGAGTTCACACTTCTCCCCCACCACTAACCGCAGCCCACGCAGAGGCTTGTGGGCGGAGAGAGGGGTGTGGGGCGGGGGGGCGGAAAAGGGCCAGGGCTGCAACACTGAGCCCCCCACGTTGGGAAAAAAGCAAGCCCTATAGTTCTCTCCCTCATCACTCATACTGGGCCCCATCTTCTCACAGGGGGGCTCCCATCCCTCACTGTGCCCTCACTCCCTTCACTGAGCCTGCCCACCCGAGCCCTCAGCCCCCTCAAGGAACCCCCACTCCACGATTTCCCCTCCACCCTCAGCACTAGCCACGTCCTCAGAAAGGCCACACTCAGGACCTGTGACTCTGAGCTGGGCTCAGAGGGGAGGGGGCTATGGGTTCTGCAGCCCTCCCCACCCTTGGCTGAGACCCTCTGGGGTCCTTACCTCCCTGTGCATCCTAAGGAGCAGGCTGGTCTCCACTCCCACCCTCCCTCATCATTGCCTTTGGCCCCTGACTGACCTCCAACAGCTCTTCCTCTGGTACAGTCTGTCCCCTGGGCACCAGACACCAAGCTCTGGGCTGACCAAACAGCAGGGCAATCTTGCCCAGCGGTGAGATCTGGAGGGTGGCAGAGTGGCCTGGTCTGGTCTGGATGGCCACTTTCAGAGGAACACTGATGACCAGAGCAGGTGGGCTGGGGGCTGGGATGGGAAGAACTGGGAATCCTTGGGGCCAGGGCTGCCTTGAAGGCCTGTCCCCTCAGCATGGGTAGGACCACTGGTGGGAGGGGGGCGGGTAGGATTAGCAGAGGCAGTGGCAGTATAAGGGGGGATATTTTAACAGCCAGGACCCCCACAATAAAACGGGTTGCCCTGGAGGTGTCCAAACGGAGACAGGTAAGTACCTTTCAGGAACACACAAGACTCCTCCAGAGGGCTAGCCTGGATCCAGGAATTTCCCCAACTCCCATGTGGATAACCCAGCCCTGCATTCCTCTCCTGGGAAAGCCCACAGGTGAAATTCCCACTAGCCTGGAGGGTCTGGACAAAATGGAAGGAAGAGGAGGGGCTGGTGGGGGAAAGTGAGCTGAGAGCAGGTGATTGAGGCCTCCGGTGGGAGGACAGGGGAGGGAGCACTCGGGAAGCAATTACCAAAAGGAGCTGAGTTTATAAGAAAATAAAACTGCCGGGGGAGAGAGACTTCCTCTGAGAATTAACTCTTGCCAAGCTGGGGCTGTCCAGAGATGCTCTGCATGAAAAGAAGCGTGAGGCTGGGCAGGCAGAGCCTGGCAGAGAGGTCCAGGAGGCCCCGAGGCAGAGTCCCAACCACCCGGGGACGGAGGGGAGGAGCCGGAGGTCACCTCTGGTAAGAGTGGCTCCAGCCAGCCTCTGGCCAAAGGGCCTGGGTGGGGCAGGCACCTCGGGTGGGAAGAAAAGGGGCTGTCCTGGCCACAGGGGCAGCACGGACACTCGACCCCCACAAGCGCCTTATGGGAGGAGTTCTCCTTCACTCACTCACTTACACCTTGGCCCCCTGCAATTCGATCCACTGTTCCTTCTCTGGCTTCCCACCCTTATCACCTTCCTCCCACAACTCTCAGTAATGACTGACCTCTGAGCCCAGGACAGAAACCTGAGGCCGCAGAGCTACCAGTAAAGCAAAGCTGCTCGGCATCCCTGGAAGGATTCAAAGCTTTGCTGTTCAGGTTCCAGCCCTGCCAAAAAAAGTCCTCTCTCTGGATTCAACCAATTGGAGGGAGCCCTCACTGCTGGTCTGCTAAGAGGGGGTGGGACTCAGTGAGCCATAAAGGGCCCTATGCTGTAATTTTGAGGCAAGCTAGGCTTCTAGAAAGTGTGTGTGTGTTCTGCGTTTGGGCACATGGGTTAGGATGTGCCCAGACCCACAAGCTAGGGCGGACACGCTACACAAGCACCCCCGACACCCCCCGCAGCAGCCTAGCTGAGGGATCCCACCCACCAGTCCCACAAACTGGGTTCTCACCCCCCAGCTATCACAGCTCCACCCAGGCCCTCACATCAGGGTGCAGAGGGAGATGAGGGGTATCCCCAACTGGCCAGAAGCTGGGAGGAAGGTGAGAAGGAAGCCTGCTGGAAGGAGGACCCCTGGGGTCCCCGTGCAATAGAGATTTAGTTCCTGCCCCTCTCTGGGCCTCGGTCTTCCCCTCCAATGAAAGTAGGGAGTCTGTGCCACACGACTGGCTTCAGGGAAGAAGGCTTAGGCGGAAGGAGGTTTGCGCTCCGTTTCTCAGAAAGCGGGAGAGGATGAGTTCAGGGTGCGGATGTGAAAAGCACCAGGCTCGCTGCTGTCAGGCTGCCGCTCGCCCTCTCCCTGGCTGCCCAGTCCTGCCCCAGAGGACCCCACCATGGGACTCCCCACTGACAGAGCTCCCTCCCTACTTCCTGCTGCAGCTTCCTTCCCAGCACGATTCCCAAGGGACACCCCAGCAGAGCATGCTCTAACTCCCCTCCCTGCTGCCATAGAACTCGAGTAAGCCCCTCTTCTTCTCAGCTTTCTCCTGAGACAGAAAACAAGGCACCACAAATCCTGAAAGAGACCACCTCCTTCCTCCTCACCAGGGAGGGGACAGCTAACCCAACTAACTGGCCCTCTTACTGGGACAGAAAATGGGGCCCCAGAGAGGCCCAGAAGCTCACCGGGGGACACAGAACAGAGCAACAAAGCTGCTGAGATCTCTCAACCCCTGACACCGCAAGGAGGCATAAGCTTGGTTGCCAGAAGAAAGCAAAGGGAACATCCCAGAATGCCACCTCCTTCCTGTGAAGCATGCAGAGCCACACAAGCAAGCCAAACCCCTCAACCCTGATGCTGGAAGAGAGGTCCTACAAGCAATGCAGAGCAGGAGAAGTGAACTGAAGGGGGGACCTGGGAAATGCCACCCCCAGGGTACAGAGGTTTAAGAGGGAGAAGATTTCAGATGTGACTTACTGATCATCCCCGACTCTTTTCACCCATGCCATGTCCCGCTCTGACTGGTTGGAGGCAAGATCCTAGGGAGGAGACTGAGGTCAGATGCCAACGGTCACCTTGCCCGGACCCCCCACCCCTTTACCGCTCCCAGGGCCAGTCTATACCCAGGGAGGAAGTCCTGGGCCTCTAAAGGCTATTTCCAGAGGCCCCCAGGCCTCTGTGGAGCTCTGGGCAGGGTCCTGGGCTTCGGGCCCCTGCCCCTTACCTGGGCCCGGCTCTCCTGCAGTTGCTTCAGCTGCCCCTGTAGCCGCTCACACTCAGCCTGGAGCTGCTCCTCCCGAAGCTGAGCCCCCCGGGCCTCGCCCTGGGCAGCCTCCAGAGCCTCTTCCAACCGCCGCCGCTCCAGCTCACTCACACTGGCTG
The DNA here is from genome assembly GCF_003265705.2 of Callorhinus ursinus. NCBI lineage: Eukaryota > Metazoa > Chordata > Mammalia > Carnivora > Otariidae > Callorhinus > Callorhinus ursinus. The sequence goes on from NW_027397114.1 coordinate 7,275,446, forward strand.
TGGGGCCCGGCCAGCCTGCTGGCAGGACAGAGGATAATGTCAGGCTGGGTCCAGCTGCTGGGCACCCTCCACTGACTCCCAGACCAGCAGAGACTGAAACAGGTGAGCACCGCATCAAGAGAGATCCAAAAGAGCCGGACAGAGGCCAAGTAGCCCGAGATGCCTCTCCTGAGGGCTATGAGGAAGGATGGCCTGAGCTGCTTCTCCTAATCTTCCCAGAGGCCAGGGACAAAATAAGAGGGCCTCATGGAGGGCTTCCCGGGCCACATTCAAATCTCCAAGCATCCTCTGGCCTCTGCTAATCACCACCTAGGACAGGCATAGGGACTCTGAGTGGAGGTGCCCTCTGCTGACACACACGGGAACTGCATGGCGGGGGTAGCCAGTGGGGGAGAAGGTGGCAAGGGGAGGGGGCGTCGGTGGGAGAAACTGGGTAAGGGAACAGGTGGTAAAGAGGGATAGGGTAATTATGGGAGAAATTTAAGACATTATAATGGGGTGTTGACTCAGTCCCAGAAGGGAGAAGTATCCAATGATGCTGAAACGGGGGTTAGGCTTGGGGACTTTGGGCTAGGGACATCAGGGGTCAGGGAGATCTCACCGTGACTCAGGCCAGATCCCCCTCTCAGTGCCAAGTAGTGCAGGTCCAGATCAGCACACGGTGGGGCAGGAGTGGGCGGGGGGCTGGGGCTGGAGAAGGCGGCGTCCCGGAGGCCTTGCTGCTGCTGCAGTTGCTGTTCCAGGCCACAGATCTGCCGCAGGTGGGTCTCCACCAGGGCCCGCTGCCGGGACAGACCACGAGGTAGGGTCTGAACAGGACCAGGGAACCCCTGAGGGCCCCCCAGGCCCAGGACTCCCGCACATCTGGGAGGCCATCCCCCCTACACGGAGCCGAGACCCCAAGTCACACATCCGGGCTGCACTCTCAGGGGCCAGGAGTGTGAGGTCTCCCAGCACCTGCAGTGCAGACGCTTCTACCTGTTGCCCCTTGCAAGGTCAGCGTTAATGCCTCTTCCCTGTCATGAACACACGGGACCACACGGCCCCCTCCATCCAGACACAGCCACCCCATCAGAAACGTAACGATTTCTATTTGCCCGTGGGACAACCACTCTGGGCTTCTTCACCCGTCTCATCTACAACATGGGGACAGCCACACTTACCTCGTGGGGTTGTTCGAAGGACTAAAATCAGTAAATGTATCTAAAGAGATCACAGCAGTGCCCGGCACACAGTATGGGCCGTGTAAGTGTTTATGATGATTAAGGCAAAGCATTTTCACACAAATGTCCCACAACAACGCAGCACTGTGGTCATCGAGTGCCCTCTTCAGAGGAGGGACAAAGCTAAGTGGCGTGACCCCGGTCACAGGTAGGAGCAGGCTGAGACCAGGTCTCCTGACTCTGATGCCCGCCCCCCTGCACACACGTGTGGCCATGCCCCTACCCAGAATCACAGCATGCCGGACCCATCCCAGCAGTCCCAGAGACCCGATTCCCTCTGCCCTCACCCACACAGCCTTCTAGGCACAGGGCCAGGGGCACAGAGTCGCCCCAGCACAAGACCCCTAACACGCGCACAGAGACACGACGTCTGCAGGGTCACCGAACGGCCAGGGTGTGCCAGGAGTCACTCACAACCGGTATGACATACTCAGCCCCACTCACAAGGGCGATGGGCACTCAAAGACGCACAGGAACCCACTAGGGTCCACACCACAGACACACACACGTGGGGTCACACACCATCACACCACAAGGGTCACACCCTCAGGCACCCCCGGCTCTCTGGGCCTCACCATCTCCCCCAGCTCTGTCTCCAGGTCGCTCTTCTCCACGCAAAGTTTCTCATAAGCCTGGATCATCTCCCCAAGCTGTTCTTCCTGCTCCTTATTCTTCTGCAACTGGATGGGGCCCGGAGGGAATGGAGGGTACGCCACAGTCAGGTCCATACTTGACGTGGGGGCCGAGCAGCTCCCCGTGCCTCCCCCCCACACACATCCAGCACCCAGTGGAGGGGTGGGCAAGACGGCAGCCCATTCTAGGGAAGACTGCAGCCATCTCTGACGAAGGAGACAGAGCCTGGGAGTCAGGGGCGGGAGGGGTTAGAAATACACTGGAGCAAGGAGCACAGGGAGCCTGGGCTGGGCTGGGAGGGCAGCGAGGGGCTCACCTCATGCTGGAACTGGTTGAGCTGTTGCTGTAGGCTGACCTTCTCCATCTCCAGCAGGGAGCCATCCTTGATTTCATACAGAGAGAAGCCGTGCTCCTCTCCAAAGTCATTGATCAGCGGGTACTGTGGGCAGGCAGGCCCTCAGGAGAGCTGGTGCCCAACTCCCTGCCTAGGCTTCAGCCTCGCTTAGGCCTCCACCCCACAACCTGCCTCGAAGTCCGGGTCCCTCCCTCCCCTGCTCAAGTGGGAACCACAGGACCTGGAGGCATCTCCCACCAACCAGATCTTGTTTAGATCCAAGATCCCATCCCTTTGGCCCTTAGGATCCCTTCCTGACCCTTCCCATCCAGAGCAGCCACATCCCTCATGGGAGAACCCTCAAGTTTCCAAGAGTGTGGATCCTGATCCCTCTTTGGGATTCCTGGGATCCCCAGTTCCTGCCCCTCGGGAACCCCCACCATAACAAACACACAGCCAAACCCCCATCTTTTCCAAGTCCTGACCTTGATCTCATAGACTTTGAGACGGCGGCGGAGGGTGGCATTCTCCCTCTCCAGACCTCCCAGGCGCTCTTTGATGTCCCCATAGGCTGTGATGAGGGCAAAGTGGGAGGCGGAGCACATGTCCCCCCCCAGCGAGGGGTCTCCTGGGGCATCCAGCCACACCTCACTGGGCCCCAGTGCCTCCTGGGTCAGGATGCTGATGTCATCTTCAAACATGGACTCCATGGCAAGGGCCCGGGCCTCGGCCCCCACTGGGCCTCCTAGGAGAGCAGGAGCAATGGTGGAGAGGGAAGCCTGGAGGCTGTCCCTGATACCCCTCAATCTGGCCCGAGGAACACTGTGGCCAGCCAAGAGGCAGCTTGGAAGCTCCCACCCCCGTCTCCCCCCCTACCCGGAGTAATAAGCCCTGTCTTCTCTTCTCTGCTGCCTTTGGGGGAAGGGGCTAGAACCAGCTGAAGACTTGGAGGGAGGGGGGAAGACAAGTAGGGACAAGTAAGCCAGGCCAGCAGCAGGGAAGGGTTCCTTCCAGAACCCAGGGAGACCTGTGGACAAGAGAGGACTGCCTTCCCAAGTCAGGGCCCAGCCGGGGCTGCCTTGACACTCCTCAACCCCTCTCCACCCCCAGGCCTCGCTTCCCCAAGTACCTCTCTGCCAAGCTCCTCATCCCAGGCCGCTGCACCCCGGCTCCTCCCTAAGGCCCAGTTCGTCTGGGAGAGTCAGCCCCACCACTGTCAGGACGTCCTCTGTGGGGCCCCCGCCCAACTTCCCAGCTTCTTCCTGCAGGATCCCAGAGTTCAGGAAAAGGAAGTACCTCCCCCACTCACACCAGCGCTGTGGCAACCCTCCAGACCCTCCCCGCCCCTGACCTGGGACCCACAGGAAGTCCTCCCAGAGTGTCACAGGGAACACACAGTGCAGAGTGGGGGGTCCTGGGAAGGGACCACCAAAGAATTCCCTAGCCCGCCAATGTGCGCTCACACAGGGAAATGGGGAGCCCTGGGAGGGGGCAGGAATGACTCAGGGCTCCGAAAGAGTAGGCGAGGGGGTGCGTGTGTACTTCTCCGGGCCCTGTTTATGAATGTGTGTCTGTGGTTGGCATGTGTGGGGGGAGTGTGTGTGTCTGTGAATGGGTGTAGGTGTGTCACAGTCAATGAGTGCCTTTGCAGGGCTGCGGCTGGGGGTCGGGGATGGAGTTGGGAAGGCGCCGAGAGGCCGTGTTTGTGTGTGCGCGTGTGTGTACGCGTGCGTGAGCGTGTGTGAAGGGTAGCACGTTCGGGGCCGTGTGTCACGTGAGGCACTATGGGAATGTCCGAGGTGTGTGTGCGCGCGCGGCCCGGAGCCTGTGTGCGCGTAGGAGAGGGGGCACGGCGTGAGGAGTGAGTTGAGACGGTGGGGTCCGCGACCTCCCAAAGCCGGGCGGCAGGAGCCTGGAGTGGAGAGGGCTCAGGCCCGGGCCCCAACACCCCCCCACCCCCCATTAAGTGCCAGGGAAACGCGTGTGACCGGGTCTGAGTAAGGAGTGTGTGCGCGTGTTTGTAGGGCTGGCCCCACCTTTAACCCCTTCCTCTCCAGGCGCATCCCCTCCCCCCTCAACTCCGCCCGCCAGCGCTCACCACACACACCCCCCCCCAGCTCCCCAGCCTGCCAGCTCGGGCCCAGCCCCGCCGGTGGGGGCTCTGTCCCCTGGGCCGCCCCGACAGACGCTCCCTTTCTCTGCATTCTCCCCCCGCCCCGCCCCGGCGGCCCCCCGTGAGAGCCGCGGAGGGCGGATGGGGGGGGGTGCCTCCTCGTCCCCGGGCCCCTACTGCGGCCCCTTTAAGAGCCGCCCTTTAAACCCCTTTAGCTCGGCCGACACAAATTGTCGCCCCTCCCCTCTCGGGGGCCGAGACCACGCAGCCCCCTCCCCCACCGCTGGCCAAGCCCCGGGCCCCGAGTCGGCCGTCCCCGGACCGGGGAAGGGGGCTCCCGAAGGCGGTGCGGCCTGAGGAGCGGTGGCGGAGGGGGAAGGGGGGGCGCTGAACGCGGGCGGCCAGCGCCGGACCCTCCCTCCGCCCCAGCCTCGCCGGGGCCAACTGCTGGCCCACCTCCCGCCCCCTCCTCCGGCCCACCCTGCGACCCCGGGGGGGGGGGCCGGGCCGGCCCCCGGGCGCCGCTCCCCTCCCCCCGCCCCAGCCCCGCCGGGGACTCACAGCTGCTGCCGGTTCCTGCTTGTAATCGCAGCTTACCCCCTCCGCCTGCTCCCTCCCCAGACGGGCACCGGTGCCCCCACCCCCCTGGCACCGCGCTCCGCTCTCGCCCTGTCGCCGCCGCCGGGTCTCTCCCCACCCCCCACCCCTCCCCCCAGCCCCCCTCCCTCCCGCCCGCCCCGCTCCTCCTCCGCCGCCGCCGCTGCTGCCTCCTCCTCCTCCTCCCCGGCTGCTCCGGGTTTCTCCAGCTGGGAAGGCGCCCGGGACCCCGCCGCTGCCACCACCACGTGGCGAGGGGCGGCCAGCCCCCCCCCCCGGTGCGGCGCGGCCTGGCAGCGCGCCCGGCTCCCCCCTCCCCGCCGCCCCGGCTCCCCCTCCCCGCCGCCCCGGCTCCCCGCCGCGCCCGGCCCGCGCTCCGCGCCCCCTCCCCGACGCCTCCCTAACGCAGTGTGGCGTGGCGTGGCGTGTGTCGGGGGCGCCTGCGGCCGCGCAAGGACTCCGGTGGCGCTTTGGGCTTTGCTTGGCGGCTGTATATTTGGGGGGAAAGGGAAGCTATTTATTTGGATTTGGGCTTTGGTTTTGGTCTTTGTCCTCTTGAGAAGGAAAATATTAGACTTACTCTTCATTGCTCTTGGGGGTGGGAGCCTTGCTCTGATAAAAGATGCTGACCATAGGGTCTAGTCGGAGAGATTAGAGCTAAATTTGTTAACTTCTTCGAAAGTGAGAGTGAACTAAGGAGGTCAAAGTTTCATGTAGAAGGGAAACCACTTTCCTCCCCCCAACACAATCCCCTCACCACCCCCAGGTCAGTGAGGTGAAGAAACAGCACATTTCGCCCTTCCACAAAGATTATTTGAGCACCTGCCAGACTGCTGGGCAGAAGACACAAGTTGTTTTTGTTTTGTTTTGTCATTTTCCCACTGTGTGACCTTGGGCAAGTTACTTAACCTCTCTGAATAGAGTTGGAAATAATTCCCAGCCCGGGCAACCATAGGAGGAAGAAGGGGGAATCAGAACTAAAGGTGCTCTGTGAATCCTCAGGAGGTGTCAATGAGTCATTTCTATTATTCCCTGATGGATTAAAAAACGTGGGCAGAGGCATGGTCAGCCTGGCTGCAGGTAGTGAATGACCAGGGGAAACTCTGAAGGACTCTGGCTAACTCCTGACAGGCCAGCCCTGGAAGCAGGGTATAGGCTTTTGGTAGGCTCAGCATTTAGCTGTGAAGCCTCCCAGCTGGAGGGAAGGTTCAGGCTGCTGGGAACCAGAGCCTACTTTTCTGGCCCCTGGAGGGAGGAGGGATGAATCTGGAAAGGGGAGAGGAGGAAAGAAAAGGCTTCATCCTTGTGAGCTTTAAGAAGCCGCTGCAGTCACAGGATCTGCTTTGCTCTTGCCCCACTGTAAGGAGGAGATTGGATTTAGGGGTGAGCTTGGCCTCTTGGGAGAGCCAGCAGGGGCTGTGGACTCTTTCTCTACAAAGAGGGGGATTCTTAACTGGCTTCCTTCCTCTTCCTCCTGCTGGGTTCCTTTTATAGTCTAGAATAGGAAGGCAGGTCAGCCACTTGCTCTCAGGTACAAGCTTTCTCAGAGCCAAATGGGACAATCCACCTGTCCTCTAGGTATGTGAAGGCTGCTGGGCTGGGACATCCATCACCACACTAATCCCGAGGGGTATCCAGGTGTTACCTTCCTTAATGCTGCACAAAGTTCTCTTCTGAAGCAGAAGACCAGGCAAAAAAGATCAGAGGCCAGGCTAGAAGGTGTGGGGTTGGCCACCACTGGATCTGGGAACCTGGCAAACCCTCCCTCACTGGAAAGGGTAATGGGTCCAGGTACCCATCTGAGCACTCACTCCACAAAATAAGTTGTCCACCCTTACTGCTGTTGGGCTGCTCAGGGTACAGGCCTAAATCACAGCTAAATGGTTCATCCTGGGTTCTCAGTAGTTGGTGGCAAAAGCCCAACAGAGATTAGGCCTGGTTTCAGTGATCCTAAAATGCCACCCCACCCCCCCACTCTGGACCTGATCTCATTGCATTCTCCCTGTTTCTGGTTCTGCTGCTCCAAACAGTTGTGAGAGCAGGGACTGTATCCTATCCATCTTCATATCCCCAATGCCCTGATGGTACCTGCTCACTGTAGACTAATTAAGTGAAGAATTTACTGCTGCTCATTTTTTTTAACATTTTATTTTTAAGGAATCTCCACACCCAACAGGGGGCTCAAACTCATGACCCCGAGATCGAGTCCCATGCTCCATGGACTGAGCCAGCCAGGCGCCCCAAGAGTCTGTTTTTTTTTGGTTTGTCTCTTTCTCTCCCTTTTGTTTTTTTTCCTTCACTCGTTTGTTTTGTTTCTTAATTCCAATACGAGTGAAATCACACAGTATTTGTGTTTCTCTGACTGGTTTATATTTTACTTAGCATTATGCTCTTTAGATCCATCCATGTTGTTGCAAATGGCAAAATTTTATTCTTTTTTAATGGTTGAATAACATTCGTGTGTGTGTGTGTGTGTGTGTGTGTGTCTGTGTATCTTTATCCATTCATCTATCGATGGACACTTGGGCTGTTAAGCTAAATCTTTAAGGGTAAGAAGGAGTGCTCTTGGTTGAATGAATAAATGAATGAAGCAGTGTGACTTTGCATTAGTTAGCTCACCTCTCCAGGCCTGTGTCTTCATCGAGAAAGCTAGAGATTGGTTTGAATTCCTTCTAAGCACCCAGGGCTCATCATAGCAGAGACAGGAAAAGGTAAAAGGTAAAAAACCTTTGGTGATGGGGGAAGTGAGGTGGAGGGAAGAAGGGAGTGTGTTGGGCAGCCGGTCAGGCCCAAATGGTGATATATCTCTAAATGGCACCCTCACGCCCAGTAGGAGAGGACGGCAAAAGCAGGACCAAGTTGCCCTTGCCTATTTCCTCCTTGGAAACTGTCAGGGAGAGCCTGTCTCCCACTCCCAGGACTCTTGCTCTGGAGAAAAATTTGGTCGTTTCTGTCCCAACCTTGCCTGAAAAGAGTAGGAGGAGGTGGTATTAGTGGCCGGCAAAGAGATTGAATCAGAATAAAACCCAGATGACTCAAACAGAAGCAGGAGGGCAGGAAAATTGATTAGACACATGTGACAATGCAGGATCCGGGTGCCACCTTAGCCCTCTGGTTCTAAACCTTAGAAAATTAGGGTTTGCTGCGGAACTGTCCTGGGCCTCCTGCTCTGCAGCTGCTGGTCTTCCATCACATCAGAGGTTTGGGCAGTGATGGAAAGACTCCTTTCTTCACCAAATTCCCAAGTTCCTGTGGAGGTCATACACATCCTCTAATCAGATGAGCAGGGCTTGGGTGGAAATAGTTTTTGTTTTGTTTTAAATAACTAGTTGTGCTTCATATTGTCCATGACCATGTTCATTTCTGCTGTTTCCCAGATTTTTCAGGATTTTTAAAAACGATTACATTGATTTTTGAATACTACTATTTCTTACTATTCATTAGCCTGTGCGCTCCATCGGAAGGAGAGTTTATTTGCTTCATTCACTGCTGTATCCCCAGCGCCTTGAACAGTGCCTGGCACGTACTCAGTAATAGTTGTTGATCAATTAATGTAATGAGTGCCTGATGAAGCACTGTGCTGAGAACTTTGTATGGGTTCTCTTCCACTGGGATCTCTATCTTACACATGATGAACCTGAGGATCAGGAAAGGGGGAAGACTTTGCCCAAGGTCAGACTCAAAAGGCTGGACAATATTTTGAAGGGCAGTGCTCAGAAAATAACAGGCACCACTCTAGAGACCTTATTCACCTGGAGTCATTTCTTAATTCTCTCTCCCTCCTGGATGGTGACAGGCTGCCCCCTGCACTCAGAGTGCAGGCCAGGTGCCAAAGCTGAGATGTACTTCCCTTTCACGCAAGGGACATTTCACCCTGAGGAGAGCTCAGCTGAGGAACTTCTGGCCTCGGAGCACCTGGGAGAGGGAGCCACTCAGGCTGTGCTGCCCAGGATCAGCTGGGGTAGTTCGGATGTGGAGCTTACTCAGCAGCCCTGTGGCCTTTCGGGGCCCCTCCCCCAGCCCCGGTTCCCAAAAAGCTTCTAGCTCAGTGGGAAGACGTGTGAGTGCAAGGAGATGGTTCAAACTCCAAGTGGGAGGAAAGTTGAACTTATGGGGAAAACGTCCCCCCCGACACCTAAATTAAGACTTTGACCGTCGTGGAAAAGTGTACAGTGGATCTCATTATTGAACTAAGGCAAAAATGGCTTTCCTGTTTAATTCCAAGAACGCTTCATCCCGGGCTCTCCTTGCTCGCACAGGGTAGGTTTGCAGGGAACCGAGGCTCCTGTGCTCATCCTCTAACCCCCACCCCACCTGGTCTGCAACAGCCCAGTGGGAGAAGTGGAATCCGCACTGCTTGATGGAGGCATGACTTTCGGCAAGGTTCTCAGCCCCTGTGCTTGTTTCTCCACCTGTAAAATGGGACTAAAATGGTACCTTTGTTAGTGCTGAAGAGGATTACTTTTATCCCTCTACGTAAGATGCTTGATTACAAGCCTGGCATTGGGTCAGTGCATGAAATAACCACCAACATAACGACGAACCCTGGACTAATCCTGTTCCCATTCCTCCAAATAACCCAAGGCTGAGAGGCTGGCCGGAAGTCGTCCAGCAAATGAGGAGGGGTAAGAGCTAGGAACCCAGATCTCCTGAGGCCCTGCCATTCCCAGGCTTCTGGATACTCTGCCTTTCAAAGGCAAAGTGATGTTATTCCAGAAACCCTGAACTGTACTGACAAATATCTATTGAAGGTCTACTATATGGCAGGCACTGCTCTAGACTGGGGACACAGTGGTATGACAGCCAGCCAAGGTCACTGCATCAGGGTGCTTATGTTAGTTGGGAAAACTGGCAATAAATAATAATTTAAAATACACTTAGATAGTGCTATGAAGGAGATGGATGGCGCATCATAAATACAGACAGCACAGACCCTTCTGTGTCCCGAAGATGCTGACAGCACCTAAGGCGAGTGTGAGAAAAGCTTGGGTTCTGGTATCTGACAGACCTGAGTTTGAATTCGAGCTCCATGTGACCTTGGCCTGACAAATCAGTGTGTGTGTGTCTCCTCTCTCATCAGTAAAACAGGAACAGGGATTAAGGTTGCTGTGACAAGTGATAATACATATAACATTTTTTCAGTGTTTAGTGTTTTTCACTTCCGGCAAGTCGAGCTGGAACCCTTGATGGGGCCACATGGGAACTGCAACCTCCTAAGTGTGTGTTCTTTTTGAGTGTTTGTTGGGGAGGGGGTATGTGGGAATAGGGAGTTACTTGGAGAACTACTGAAAGGATAAAAAAAGTTCCTGGGAGCAGCAGCCCCTCCCTGCGTGATGAACTGATAGCCTTCTTTCCTCTCGGTTACCTTCAGTGGAGAAACGTTCTTGGCCCACTGCCATCACTCAGGATTTAATGCAGTCTTAGAATTACAAGTTACCCTTTATAACCCAGTCATCTCCAAAATTGGGCATAGAAATAAAATATTAGAACTTCTATTTGTATTTTTCATATAACCGCCTTTTAATATCTATTTTTGTGTCTTATGTTACACAATATATGGGTACAGTAGTACAGGTTTATAATTTATAAACACAGGGGGGTATGCATGATCAAAAATTTCTGACGGGGGTGCAATCAGAAAGTGAAAGGCCACGTGGAGGCTAAGGGAAGAAAATTATGGTCAGCCCTCATTGTACTTGCCCAACATAAACTAAGAAAGTGCATTATTTCCAGAAAGTAGCCTGCAGGCGCCACTAGGCTAATAAGCAAGAGTGAAGAAACGGACCTAGTTCTTAAATCCCAAGTTAGTGTTCTCTCTGCTACAAATTTCTGGGTGAAAAAAAGTGGAAGTAGAAATTAAATACACACTGCAAGCTACGTAAAAAGCCAATCTTGGATGAGCCATTAAACAAACCAGATCAGCCTGAAAACTATGCACGAGACAGAAGACGATCTCCAGCAGTTCCAGAAGCACTCGGAGCAGAAGCCGCCTCCCCACAGCTTGCACACGACCGCACTGGAGGCCAGCCGCTCATTCACTTCCCGTCACACCGTGTGGAGTCCGTTTTCCAGACCGACGTGTCCTCCTTCCTTTCCCAGCGCACACGCACACCAGCACCGCACACTCCAGCTCCTTTCAAACCATTCATTTCACCTCCAAGGTGACACCATGTGGAACCAAAAATGAAGCGGCAAAATGTTGAAAATAAAAATAAAGCGGACTTTATTTAGAAGATAAAGGTGGTGGTATCAGTTTTGGTTAATAAAGTTGGGCTCAAGTGTTTTAACAGGTCTTTAATGCCATCACAGACTGGCATGCCAAGGGCATTCTGAATGCCAATTACAGACTGAAGTTTCAAAACCAAGATGCTATCAAAAGCTGATGGAGTTGAGATTTCTCTTAAAAGTCGGACTAACACACTTCTTAAATATCAGAGTGACTGGATTACTTGGTTCTGAAAGTGAAAATACTACACTGAGCAATCCCCCTCCCTTTCTCCACAAGTCCCTAAGGCAATATTACAGTTGCCTCTGACAATCAAAATTTCAACATTTCAACGGAGGGGAGCTGAGGGGAACCGGGAAAATGAAAAGCGAAATCACGAAGTGTAATTGTAATTGATACAGGCAGCTGCCACTTGTGGTAGACCAAAGCCTAGTCCGATGCCCCTTTTCCTCGCATCTGCACTGACCTCTTCCCAAGCGGACGGTAACTACGTTCTTGAAGGAATGTGCCAAGACTAGGGTGGGGAAGGCCCAGACAGTGAGTGGACAGAATGCATTTTGCATCCAGTTGCCTTGGGTGGTACAATTAAAGACAAATACCCAGACTCTGGAAAGCCCACTAGCCAAAGGTAACTAACTGGGAGAGAGAATTAAATGCATAACCAGTGTAGAACGCCTGCAAGGCACCAAGACCACAGTCCGACCAGCCCACTTTCCGCCTCCATCACTGAATGGATCTGGGAGAAAGCATTAGTAACAGCACTTGTCAACTGCTTCCCTGGAACAAAACACGACAAAACACACGGAAGGTTTTGTTTCCATTATGGTTCTTGGTGTACTTTATTCTCCTGCTGTCTAGCTAAGCAGCCCACACAGGACAGAAACGGGTAGCACTGAGGAATGATCAGATTTTTTTTCTCCCCAATATTCCTGCACCCTCCCTAAGCCCTGACCAACCCCTACCTATCAGGAATGGTTAGTGTATCATCCTCTCCTTCAAGAAACAACTAGAATTTAAACAAGGCATTAGAGGGTCAGGTCTCTTCTTAGTAGGGCTTAGGAGGTGGTGCAAACTCTTAATTCACATGGAGTCTTTCCTTCAAACACCTGTTTTTTTTTTTTTTTTTTTTTGTACACTGGTTCATAGATCGGCACTTGACTTTGAACCTGGCACCAAAAGGCACAATATCTGATACCCTGTACAAGAGCTATTAGAGATGCTGCCATATGGATGAGCAAAACTGAGCCAATCCCACTTATGAATGGAAGGCTTAGACAGGGAAGGGAAAATGGCAAAGAGAAAAAACGTAAGCCCACATTTTTTGCTAGAATGGAAATGAAAGTGGGAATTTAAGGTCTTGTGTTTTAATCCTCCAAATACCAGGAAGCAATTAAAAATCTTCCTTGGGGTTTTTGAAAGCAGCATATTCAAAATGCCAGCAAAAGCTCCTAATAACTGCAAAACCAAAAGGGGATCAAAGCTCACCGACATCCCTCCTTATTGCTGAAAGATTCTAAAACCAAAATTCTGGGTGCCCTGTTCCCTTGTAAAAGGGAAAATAACTTAGTCTGATTTATGGTTCTCATAACACATCACACTTCCAAAAAAATATTAGTGTGTGTGACCAGGGGAATGTTTGACACCATTTTATTAATCTTCACCTTCAGTGGAAAAATAAAACCCTTTCCAAGTGCCATTTTCATCACAAGAGTTCTAGTGTCTGTGTGTGTGTATATATATATATATACATATATATATATATATATACTTTTGTTTTTTTGCGTTTTGTTGGTTAGTTGAAGTGCAGCAAGAGACCAATACCGCATTGTAGTCAATCAAATAAAAGAGAACAGAAGGCCAAGCAGTTTCCAAATGGTTATTTTATCAGATTGTTTGAACATTAAATTTATCCTCGTTTGCAATCCAAAATAGTTACCTGAAGTTTGCTGTGTGTGCAGGTGTGTGTGCATGTGTGTACTTTTATTGTGTATTTGTTTTCTAAACTCTTTGGCACAATTTTCTGGGGGTGTTCAGACCACCACGATACATATCAGGAGAGAACTTTTCTTTTGTGCTGCCAATTCTGAGCATCTAAAATTTTGGTTTGTTTGGGTTGTGGCTTTCTTTTGTTTTTGAAGTTTGCGTCCTTTATTTGTAACAACTGTATCTGAATTTGTTCTAGATCCTCTAACTCCAGAGTTTTCTTTTTCTCCCCCCTCCCCCCCACTTCTACATTCACAGTTGAACCATATTATTTAGGAAAGGCGCCTTGATGAAAAGATCAGGATACGGGAGCTCTGACCATTCGTCAGTGTTTTCCCTAGAAGATAATTAAAAACAAAACAAAAAAAGAAAACAAAAAACAAAACCTAAAGAGCGTCTTTCCTTTTTTTTTTTTTTTTTTTTTTTTTTTTTTTTACACATCTCTTGTGCTGCATCAGTAGACAGAACTTCGGTTAGTTTTATGAAATGCAACATCTAACCCCTTTTTTTCTGGGAAAAAGAAACTGCAATGACTTGAAGTTGAGAATGTGGATACCGCCTCACTCACACACACTCATTCTCAGACTGTAAAGAATCCCTCACCCTCCTTTTAGCCGGCACGCAAACAGTACCGTGTGGCAAAGGTACACCAAAGGTGGGCTTGAGACCCAGGCTCCATCTCTCTTATCAGTAGCAAAGGCCAGGCTGCCTTTTACAACAAAGCACCACAGCTGAACCCAGTCCCTCCTCCTCTCCCAAACCAGTCACTCCACTTGGCACCGGCCAAAAGACAGAAAAGCTAGTTCTAGCCTCTCCTGGGAAGAGATAACTTTCTTTTTTTTTTCTAAGCAAGTAAATCCATCGTTTTTCTCTTTTCCGAGATGGCCGACGTTACGGTTTTCTACGAAGCCAGTGCTTACTTAGCTCACTAACAGCGCTGCTGTCGGCGGCCAGTGGCTGCGGCAGGATGTTCAGTGTGGTGTGTTTTCAAGCCTCACTCACTCATCCTCTCATTCCCAAACATTCAGCATCCGTGCACACTCCTCACTTCCGGGTTTTTCACAAGATTGGAGATTTCCAGTGGGGGTCTCAGGTTATCATCCCAATGGTAACAGATCTAAAAACACAGATGGAAAACAGGTCAACTTTGAGATCACAGATAGCCAGGAGAGCCAAACGCCTGATTCCCACAATTAAGTGCTCATAAACCCGAAATGAATCTGTCAACTTTTCGAGGATTATTTTTGTTTTCCTATGTGCCAACTGCCTTTTCTCATTAGCACCTACATTAGAGGGTGGCAGGGACACTACAAAGATAAATCTCAAAAGAGCCAGTTTTACTGAGCTCTTTGGAGTAAGATGATGAGCATGTGAGAGGAAAATAAATTAAAACTACATTTGAAAGCAGGGGTCAGACAACCCTTGACTGTGGCTGTCTTCTGTAGAGCCACACAATGTCTAAAAGCACTGCGGTAAAAAAAAGTAAAGAGCAGGAGGAAGGGAATAGAAAGTAGAAAAGAGAATTCTGGGAAAATGCCATTACCGGTAACTTTATTAGGGCCCAAAAATCATTTGGGGACTTCACTGAATTCTAGTTACATAAGTTCTGTTCTTCATCATCACAAGTAATCAAACATTTTGCTCAAGGAAAGACTGAGGATGCCCGACCCTTCCACCAGTACAATCCTGAGGAACAAAGGCTTGGCTCAAAAGCACTTATATGGGAAAGGGTACAAAACAAGATACCAAGAGAAAGGCAGCCCTTGTTAGAACAGTCTGAAGAAACTGTGCCTCCTCCCCGAGAAAGAAAGAGGGCAGTGGAGAAAAGCTCTTACCAAGCTTGGTTCTTCAGTTTCCTCAGTTCTTTTGTTGCCCATGTAGCAAGGGTTTTTGCTTTGTTAGTCTTCGATCTCCGTCCTTCCGTTAACAGTTCATGGATCATTGGCCTAGCTTCTACTAATTTCAGTACATCCTTCCCAAATGCTGTACACAAGTCCCTGTGCAAAATAAACACACCTGAGAATGAGCTCCCAACCTCATCCCGCCCTCCTGTTTTCAGCCAGTGAGTTCTAAGTTAGTTGTGGGTCTCTTAGAATTCACCTACTTTTTAAAGCTAAAAGAAATTTTAGGGATACATTCAGCACCTTCCCTAAACAGATGTAAAAACTGAGGTCTAAAGAATCAGGATGACTTACTCTGAGTTCCACACCTAATTCATGGTTCTTCTAATGATGCCTCAAACTTTCCATAGAGCCTAAACAGAGGCAATCTGTTGACCGACCTCAATATAGGATGGACACAGATCTGATGCTGTACCTCTGAGAACTCCACAGAGTTCAGCAAAGAGAAATTAGAAATTTGGAGGGTCTGGAATGAGACTAGAGCTAAGTTCTGGAATGAATGATCATCTGTGAGAACTATAAACAGGACACCTGGGGTTCTATTAAAGAAATATCTACATCAAAGAAGTGGGTAATTACCATCCAGGCTACCCTCAAATTTCTTTACCACAGGTCTTCTCATTTTCCAAGAGAAATTCTATTCAGCTGTTGGAAATAGGATTTAACCTACCCTATCAGTCCAGCAGCACAAGCTACTACTCCGTCTGTATGATCCTCATCTCCAGCAATGTGGTCAATGAAAGACAGAATAAATTCTACTCTGGGTTGTACCAGCATGACATCCGCTATAACAGAAACAGAAGGTCTGATGAAGCTGTCCCACCTTTGGCAGGACCACCCATTTCAAAATTTCCAAATACACTACCCCCCCCATCACGCAGGTGTTTCAGTCTAGAGAATTAGTTGCATATAGTTATACTGGACTATTCTTCCTCAAATTAAGAGGTCATTCTTTACACCAACAGAAGAAGCAGATATTCATTCCTTTTATTACTAGCAGAAATCATAGAGAAGGAACAAATGGAACCCTCCCTCTAAGCCCATGATATCAAAAGAGGTGAAAGACAAATATTTCCCCAACCAATAATAGAAACATCAGGTGAAAGAGAAAATGTGATTTCCCAATCCTTTAATTCAACTGCACCGGAGGTGTATTATGTGTGGTGCCTATGTGCTCAACAACTGCCGCTCAGGGCTGGTGCAGATATGACTGGCACCAACAGCCTTGCTGGATCTTATCCCTTACAATGTTCAAGACAAAGCGGGGCGGGGGCGGGGGGGAGAGAATGGGAAAGACTGTATTTTCTTCCAAAGCTACTCTCTTGAGGGTACTGTTCCTTCTCCACTTCCTTTAAGCAATAGGTGCTAGTTCACAAGCTACAGAACCAAAGACACAGCCCATCTGGCTACATGAACTCTGAACTAAGTCCACTGGGTTTTATACTCAACGGTGCACGTTCTCCTGGTCTCCCTTCAATCCCTGGACAATTCCGGTATAGGCCTCCAAGCAGCCTTCTCGTAGCTCATTCAGATAATCCACCATGTCATAGTCTGACTGTAAGAGACAAACAGAATCTCCATCACACCAAGAGCCTTTAGTTGTATGATTGTCAGAAGTCCCACTCATCCAATCAGGGCTGGACTTAAGACAGCTTGAAGCTTACCTTGTCCACCTGGGCTTGGGAGGCCTGCTGAAGAGTATTCAAGACAACCTCTAGATATTTTTTAAACTCTCCACCGATAGCAAGGGCAATATCACCAAACACTGACAGAATCTGTGGCTTCACAGACCTGTGGACATTTTCATTCTGACCAGGAAAAAAAAAAAAAAAGAGGGAGAAGAGCAAATTAATAAAAGCCAAAATATTCTGTCCAAAGATTAGAGAAACGTTATTTATAATAAACGGTTACTAATACGCTTTGCACAGACCTTAAGGGCATACACAAAAATTAATAGTGGCTCTCTCTGGACAGAGGGATTACACATAACACTTTACTGGCCTCCCTGCCCCCCGTTTCATGTATTGAGCACACCTTCCTTTAATTAACTTTATGACCTTACTTTATAGAATCATCTTGTGAAAATGAACAATTCCCTTCTTCATGAGCCTACAGCCAACATTCTGGCAACTGACAGCTCCCTCACTTAATTTTTAAGCATCTTTCCAGATTTCTTCAAACACTAGTAAATTAGACTGTGTGTGCAGACACTCACCCCCAGGTTCTCCAGTAGGAGCTGCATCACCTCATCACAGAAAGGTAAGATGTTGGACTGCAGAGCACGGCATAAATCTCCCACTAAGCCCACAGCTGCCAAACAAACCTGCAATGAATTAAGAAAATGATCTTCCAAACAGAAAAGGCCACCTACAGGATAAGGCATTATTTTTATTTAACCACTGGTCCTTTATCACTCGAGCCTAGAGTTGAAGAAGAAAACATCCTCCCTCTCTGAGATTAGTTTGGTTTTGGTTTTTTTTTTTTTTTTAAGTAGGCTCCATGCGCAGTGTGGAACCCAATGCAGGGCTTGAACTTACAACCTGAGATCAAGACCTGAGCTGAGATCAAGACTCCAACACTTAACTGACTGAGCCACCCAGGCGCCCTGAGATTAGTTCGTTTTAACAACCCATACGGCAGGAAAAGAGCTAACGCTCTCCAAGATATCATTAACAAAGGACGGAAATGACAATATTCACTGGAAATAATGGTGGCAAGAGCACGGTGGTTAAGAAATAGAGAGAAAAAGAAAAAGCCCTGCTCTCAGGGTGCTATGCTGGGGCATCTACTATCCTGGTTTTTTCACCGACTACTTCTAGTTCCACACCTGCGGACAATACAGAGACTACTTGGACTTTGCACCATGAGGTAGTTATCAGGGATAAATGAGAATACAAATGTATTCTTTTGAAAAGCAAAGATTACCTGGTATTCAGCATAATTTTTCAATCCAATGCCCAGGAAGGGTTTAAAGGCCTCCATGTACTTTAGGAATTCACCACCCAACACTGTAGAGAAACAAACTGTTAGCACCACAGGATATCACAGAAGGGAGCGAAAATGACCACGCCAGCTCTGCCAAAATGTCTTCACTCCAATCAACTGGTTGGGTGGAGTGTGGGTTAATTACTGATTCTATCACAAAAACAGTGAGGTTGTCTCAGACAAGCCAATTCCTTACCTTAAGTGCTGGAAGGGCCTAACTCTTATGCCCTGAAGATAATGGCAAATCTCCACAGAGTGGGATTTCACTTTGGCTAAAACAAACCAACAAACCAATGGTTTTTTTTCAAGGGTTAATTTTGATTGGATGAGCTAACGATACTGCCTCTTGGCCACCTCTTCATCTGATTATAACATGTCTTCTCTGGTGGCCAGCTTTAAAACAGGGTCCATCCCTGGGCAAATCCGTCAAGGACTTATTTTATAAGCTAGCCAGAGAAAGCAGACTGTGCTTCTTTCTGAATTAGCCACTCCAGGGGCCAAAGTGAACCTCCTGATGCTAGAAATAGGTCTGGTCCTCAGGAATGGTCCTTAGGTAGCAGCCTTGGTCAGTGTATACACCATACAGGCCAACCCCAAAGAAGCATTCCAGGTTTCTTAAGTGCTCTTTAATGCACTTTTAATGGCCCTTCAAAAGAGTCTTAAGCAGACATGGCTTCCTCAAAGCAATTTTGTATAGTCCAACATATAATACAACCAGAAAACTAATTAATTCCTAGAACTCTCCATGTTTCACTCCATCCTATTCTGAGCACCACAATGTGTCAACCTAGAGTCCAAAGCATTACAACCCAAACTAGGAGGTACCAAGTGCCAGGAAAGAAAATGGCAACCTATCCTTGCTCCTTGGAAGGAGCCAAACACCAAGAAAGTGAGTACACTTTCAGGGGAAAAAAGGAACCCGCCGATCTCAGCGGCTGCTGGCTCCCCATTCATTTCAAGGAGAGTGGCAAGGCACTTATGCACAAATTTGACTTACACTCAATCCAACTTTGCACTCAAGTCATGCCCCAATAAATGAGAAGACAGGACTATGCTTTCTGTGGTCAAAAATTCCCCGTGGCTATTGAAACTCTTGCATCCTAAAGACATTCCCTGCCCAATTTTGGCTCACTGACCTTCCACCAGTGTGCTAACTGCCATTAGGGCATCCTCTTGCACACCCCCAGACCCAGCTGTGCTTTGGAACATCCTTAACAGGGAGGCCATGACCACATCAGAGATCTGCAAAGCATCTTGATGTTGCACTTTTCGGAGAACGTTCTGCGAAATGAAAAAGAGTTCAGGATCTGTTGATTCCAAACCCGCCAATCAGAACACTATATATACCTTTTTAAAAAATCAATTGAGCCCCATGGCTTTTTTTGGAAAGTCCAAACACACTTTTTGGGCTCAAAAGCTTTGACGGTGTAAATCATCTGCAACAAAACACGCATTTTAATATCCCTTCTATTTCCCAACTCAGAACAAACATGAGATGATCTTCCACAGTACAGAAAGTCAGAAGCAATCCTTCCGATGATACCTTATTTACTGATGATGGTCAAGAAATAGTTTTTTTTTTTTTAATTTTTGAACTTTTTTAAAAATTTTATTTATTTGACAGAGAAAGAGATAGCCAAAGAGGGAACACAAGCAGGGGAGTGGGAGAGGGAGAAGCAGGCCTCCCACCAAGCAGGGAGCCCGATGTGGGGATCGATCCCAGAACCCTGGGATGATGACCTGAGCCGAAGGCAGACGCCTAACGACTGAGCCACCCAGGCGCCCCAAGAAATAGTTCTGATAAAATAAAGCCAACCTGAATTCTCCTAATTCAATATTCCTCAAACCTCCCTCTTACCCTTTAATTTGTTCCAACTAACGCTACCAGATCATTCCTGTATTTGATGACTAAGAAAAGACCTTAACAATCAAGATTTTAGAAAAGCAGACGGGCTTTTTTAAGTTTGGGTAAGAAAGAGAAGGGAGTTCACAGGGAACATGACCTAGTTAGCATCCCTCAATACTAAAACCTAGTACCCACCTAAGCCTTAGACAAGTCCTAGGGTTTTCCTATTTCTGGTAAAACAGGGAATAGCACCTCAGTCACTTCAGGAGTCCAGTCATGAATGAGGAGTGATTTTAATCTTCCCAGTCTCCCCTCAAAAAAGTCTACTCTAAACAAGTGGTACAATAAATGATTTGAATTATAATAAAGCTTCCAACAGGAACTGTTGTTTCACAAGATGATGGTAGAAACTCAAGGCTCTATTTTTAGCCAAGTGAACCACAGCTGGGAACCAAATCTGACTGGGCTACATTGGGACAACCCAATAAAACCCAAAGACTAGAAGCTGCCAGCACAAAATCGCCATACAGCCGGGAGGACTACCCCCAACCCAATAGTCTCCTTCCCGACTCTGTGCAAAAAACAAATTCTTTTTACAGAGACAGAAGAAAGGAAAATAGAAAATCACTCCCCCATCCAATCACAGATGAAAGCCTTTCGAGAAGAGTTTCTGGTCAGCATCGGAACTGGTAAGTAATAAAGCGCCATTGTACCTGAAGAGTTGCGCAGAGCAACGACTGAAGGTCATTGAACTGGATCCTATCGGATGTGCTCTGGATATGTGACTGCAAGGAAAAGAACACCATCATATTCTGAATAAACACCTTCTAAAAGAGCTCTACACTCCCTCAATGCTTCTGTTTTTGCTGGGTTTGCCAGAACCATTAAATAACCTTTACTGACGCTAATGCAGGAAACAAAAAACTTAATAAATATATATTTTGATATAAGTATAATAAGTAAACTGGGATGAACAATGCAAATTTTAAGTGGAAACAGTTTTTGTATAAGCATTCTACCTTTCTGAGAAAAACACACCTCCACGTAAACGTGAACACCACTTAGAGAGGACATGGCCCCGTCCCGCCGTGCCAGCCCGGCCTCACCTCCATCTGGAGCACCTGCTGCAGTCGTTCCATGATAACCAGAGTAGTTTTCTGAACGGCGGGGTAACAATCCTTGGCACTATTTTTCACAATTTCCATCAGAGATTCATATGCAGAACTCCTCAGGTTGTTCTGGTGTCCATCAGGTCTGTAAGGAACACACAACAGCAATCTGAAAGTCTTACCCGAGAAAGAAGAGAGTTGTTACAACGTAGACCTTGTCTCACGGAAACTAAGGAATCCAGAAACCAATATGGTTGTGAACATGGTTTGAGTTTGGCAACACAATACAACCAGGAACCAAAGTTTCAACTGCTGAGCCAATGGCTGTGTTCGTTATATGGGTCTCCAGACTGGTTACACTTTAGAATGGCTCTTACAGAAATGGGATAAAATTATAGGGAAAAAACTAGTTTAAAATGCTGAGACCCATGTGTGCAACTGACAGGGTCACCTACAGAGCTAGGAGGAAGACAGCTCAATTTTCTTCACTTCTCTGTGAGAGATGGTTATCATACCTGATCTTGGTCAGAGAAGCAGAGATGGAACAAGTTAAGCATGGAAGAGTTTATACCTAGCCTCCTTCCTCATGGTTTCTTTTGAGCATGGCTTTCGGTATAGCTCACATAAAACCAAAATAATTAAAGGTCGTCCCGACTTATAACCCTCTGAAACTACATTTCAGGGGTGCCTGGCTGACTCAGTTGGCAGAGCATGTGACTCCTGATCTCGGGGCTGAGTTCGAGCCTCACACTGGGTGTAGAAATGACTTAAAAAAAACCTTAAAATAATTTTCAAAAACTCATCTATGAAACAATTGTATTTTATGCCAAGTTCTTCATCTATTATCAGAAATAGTGATTAATGACCTGGCATGGCAACTAAATTCAGGATGAGAGCTACTATTTATTTCCCTTATATGATAATCAAATATTCCTGTTAACTGTAGATATTGCAAAATGAAGGGACCTCTCCAGATCAATTCCTTTTTTTAAGGGGGGGGGGGCGCCTGGGTGGCTCAGTCAGTTAACATCTGCCTTCCACTCAGGTCGTGATCCTGGGGTCCTGCGATCGAGCCCCACATTGGGCTCCTTGCTCAGCAGGGAGCCTGCTTCTCCCTCTCCTCCCCCCTCCTCTCTTTCTCTCTCTCAAATAAGTGAATAAAATTTTAAAAGAGGAGAGTGGAGGGAAGAGAGAAACCGAAGCAGGCTCCACACTCAGCGTGTAGTCCCATGCAGGGCTCAATCCCACAACCAAGATCATGACCTGAGCCGAAATCAAGAGTTGGGACACTCAACCACTCAACCAACTGAGCCACCCAGGTGCCCCAGATCAATCCCTCTTTATATGAGACTATCTTCTGACTTTACTTGTAACCTGAACATTCTAAGACAGACATAGCATGTATTTTCTTCTCTCTGTTTTTATTTAAAAGTAATCTCTAAGCCCAATGTGGGGCTTCAACTCAGAACCCCAAGATCAAGAGCTGCATGCTCTAACAACTGAGCTGCCAGGTGCCCCTTTCTCTTACTTAAATCATCTACTATACGATTCTTTTAATGTTTCCTGTTACTACGTTCCTATGATTAGGCTAGATGCCCCTCATCCAGGGCAAAAGGACTTGGATGCAAAGACACCACCCATTTCTGTGTAGTATCAGTCACCTGTCTGTGGTCTCCAGGAGCTTCTGAACTATGAGTTCAAAAGAAGAAGATAAGCAATAGGTAGCTGGTTCTTCCTGATCATCAGCCACATCTGCAGCTTCATAAGCAGCTTCAGCCAGACTGGAGAAAGCCTTAAGTCCAGACAGAGTTAATATTAGTGCTGAAAAGAACCCTACCCCAGGATAACCTCATTTTTCCTTAACATACCATGGGCAGTGTTCCTTTCCAATTGATCTAAGAATAAATCAATGCTAGTGAATCCTCAACTTTTTCTGTCAAGGTCATCTCAAACAATCTCTTTACAGACATCCTTAAAATTAAAATATTTGTTTATTTATATTGTTTGTCCCACCCCAAACTCTCTCAGCAGCAGAGTACTTTCATCTACCACAAACACCTCCCACTACTTCTTTTTCCACTTACAGAAAGGCTTTTAGCCCCACTCCTTCCTATCTCAACTTCCTCCCCCATACCCCCAAAGGGCCCTGATGAACTACCTTCAGCCTATACTGACTCAGCACTTGGGCCGCCTACCTTCCCTTCTTTTGCCCCCTTCTCAGCAGTGGTACTTTTTGTAGCAGCAACGCTCTACCTTAATCAAAATTTCTTTTCCCCAAGCAACTGAGAGAGAAAACCAGGTCCAGGTAGTTTTCCCACTGGGTTAGCATGACTATTCTAAATGGTTTGGGAACCAGTCACCATGAGTCAACAGCTCCCACTGGCTCATGCAATTGGCATCCCCCACATTTTAATTGAAGAAATTAGGAAGGAGATGCTATTCAAAATAGGCCTTCCAGTGAGGGAGACCCATTTCTCTCCCACACCTCCTACCTCCTTGCGAATGGCTCAGCGCTGCTCCAGATCTCAGTAGGAAGAAAGCCTTACCCAGCACACATTGGAAGCCACTCTGGGCTCAGCACTGAGGCCCTCGATCAGACACTGCAGCAGGGGAGTCAAGTAGACATCATTGATGGCAGCTTCAGGGAGCAGTTCACAAATTCGGCCCACAGTCCATGCAGTTGTATCTCGAACAACTACACTGGGGTCTTTCATTAGTTCTATTAGGGTGGGCATAGCCTGCAAATACAGCAGTTATTAGCAGAGCAAAACAAAAATTAAAATTCATGTTGATGAAGAGAAAATACTGATGGTTGGGATTTTTTTCAAGTTTTATTTAAATAATCTCTACACCCAACGTGGGGCTTGAACTCATGATCCCTAGAACAAGAGTCGCACACTCTCCCAACTGAGCCAGCCAGGTGCCCCCTGATGGTTGGGTTTTAACCCACAGCATCAGGATAGTTTGTCATTTTATAAAAGACACATCTGTCACCTATCCATCATTATAATAAAATTAAAGTGAAAAGTGAAATAGTCTTCTCTTCACCAAATCCCAGCATAGGGTGTTATTAAAAGTCTAGTATGAATGCTTCCACCAGCCTTTTACTGAATCACTCAGGTGATGCATCTAGATGCGGCTGTGATGGCATCTGGCTACATTCTGAAAGGCTGAGTTCCATATGCGCTGAACTCAATTACAACGGACCCTTGTATCACTTATAATAGTAAAATAAACACAGTATTTCCACAAGACTTTTCATTACAATAGGTACCATTTTGTCCTAAGGATAGAATCATCACATCACTAAAAAATTATAGGAAGGTTTATGATACAGCAGGAAGTGAAAAAACAAGTTCTAAGACTACCGCCCAGTAAGAACTCCATCCTGTTCCACCTACATATACGCACACAGAAGAACGCCACACAAATAAATACTAAGAGTTAAGAATGTGTAACCCTGGGCAGTGGGATTAAAGGTGACTTCTTTTTAGCCTTTTCCACATTTTTCCAAGTCATGACTTTTGTTAAAAAAAAAAAAAAGTTAAGAAATACATTTTATCCTTGCTTCACTGACAGCAAACAACAATCCAGAATAACCTTTTGCGATGACTATGTAGTTTTGTTTTTAAAATAAGGGCACACTTTCAAGGAAAAAGTTCAAACAATAAATATCCCACTTTCCACCCCAAAACTCCCTCAGCTTCACCTGGATAACTAGTGGTTTGAGCTGATTGGGCTCTGGTCCTTCCAAGATACAGCCAAAAGCCATTACTGCCGCATCCCGGTACCGCCAGTCAGGGTTCTTGATGTGTTCTTTAATGAAGGGGAGGACGTGTGGGACGATGTCATCTTCACAGCAGGTGGCCAGGAGCATGAGGCACACACCTGCCGCTTTGCAGGGGTTCCAGTCATCGTCGTCGTCATTCTCGTCCTGACCAGAGAGTGTAGCACTAGTTAAGTTTTTGTTGAAGAATCACTTTAACTCAAAAAAAAAACAAAAAAACCCACCCAGAGCGCCTGGGTGGCTCAGTCGTTAAGCGTCTGCCTTCGGCTCAGGTCATGATCCCAGGGTCCTGGGATCGAGCCCCGCATCGGGCTCCCTGCTCCGCGAGAGGCCTGCTTCTCCTTCTCCCACTCCCCCTCCTTGTGTTCTCTCTCTCGCTGTCTCTCTGTCAAATAAATAAATAAAATCTTAAAAAAAAAAAAAAAACACCCAGAATTACTAACTCAAAAGGTCTTCTGACTACTCCCAAATGTCATTGGAACTTAAGTTTGGGAGATGTAAATAAAATATAAAACCTTTATATTTTAATTTCTTCCACAAAGATTCATCACACATAGCCTTTGTTAAATAAGATGCAGATAAAGGGAAGTCCTACTTAGTACTATACGAGATGGGCCAACCTCCACTACACTCAACAAGGATGAAACTCAAACAGATAAAGAGCAAAAAGAAGAACAACAGTATATGCTGTATGATTCTGGTTATGTGAAGTGCCAAAATCAATCAAAACTAATCTCTGGCAGTAAAGGGGAGACAATGAATGACTAGGAAGAAGGCATGAGGTGGCTTCTGGTGGGATACTAATTATAGTTCAATGAGATGTTAAAAAAGATTCCATTCAGATCTCCCCTGAAAGGAGAATTCAAGGTTTATCTCCCTTATTGTGACTATTCACACCACACAGTAATTTAAGGTAGGCTACCTTATGCAGCTTCAGAATATTACATACCTAAAGAATGATTTGTTCCCAAATATGAGAAGCACAACAAAAATATACAAAAGTGAAGACACTAAGGTCAAAAGACACAAAAAAGTAACTGTAAAACTGAACAAAGAGATGAAAATTTGAGAGAACACCCAGGCCATTTCAAACCAAATACATCTCTACTTCTCTTCTGAGACTGTTATGTTCAAAGAGTCATGTACTTTCCTAAACACAAATGACCTTCCTGTGTACAGGAAAATTGTGCAATGCTCAAAGTGACAGCAATGTCTCCTCAGAGCACTGCCGTCTCTCTGAGAATACTTCATATGCATCAAAGGAGAAGAGGGACAGAAAGAATCTTTCCAAACACCATACCAAGGAAAACTGTGATGCCTAAACTCAAAAGAGGACAATGACAACCAACATATACTTCTTAGAATTTCTAGGGCGCCTGGGTGGCTCAGTCGGTTAAGCATCTGCCTTCAGCTGAGGTCATGATCCCAGGGTCCTGGGTAATAAATAAATAAATAAATATTTATTTATGTGACAAAGAGAGAGATATCGAGAGCAGGAACACAAGCAGGCCTCCTAGCGGGAGGCCCAATGTAGGGCTCGATCCCAGAACCCTGGGATCATGACCTGAGCTGAAGGCAGATGCTTAACTGACTGAGCCACCCAGGCACCCCGAAAATCTTAAAAAAAAAAAAAAAAAAAAAGGATTTCTATATTTACCCATTAGACCCACATCTTCGTGAACTCTTGCTACTTTAATTTTGTCCTGAATCTTAACTGATATTAATGATCATGAATGATCAGATTAATTTTGTGTTGTTTTTTTTCTTTTAAAGATTTTATTGAGTTATTTGACAGAGAGCAGGAGAGCACAGGCAGGGGGAGCAGCAGAGGGAGAGGGAGAAGCAGGCTTCCCGCTAAGGAGCTGGATGTGGGACTTGATCCCAGGACCCTGGGATCATGACCTGAGCTGAAGGCAGACGCTTAACAACTGAGCCACCCAGGTGCCCCTAAATTTTTTTTTTTTTAAAGAGAGAGAAAAACAGAGTGTGTGTTGGGGGGGGTGCAGAGGGAGAAGGAAAGGGAGAATCTCAAGCAGGCTCCACACCAAACATGGAGCCCAACGTGGGGCTTAATGATCTCACCACCCTGAGATCATGACCTGAGCCAAAATCAAGAGTAGGGACACTTAATGGACTGAGCCACCCAGGTGACCCCAGAATAATTCTAATCCAACCTCATCAGCATTTTACTTCATTTTATTTTTTTAAGATTTTTAAACTTACTTTATTTGACAGAGAGAGAGAAAGAGAGCACAAGCAGAGGGTGAGTGGGAGAAGCAGGTTCCCCGCCAAGCAGGGAGCCCTATGTGGGGCTTGATGGCCTGAACCGAAGGCAGAAGCCCAACCAACTGAGCCACTCAGGCACCCTTCATCAGCATTTTAAATGTATATATATACTGTGAACCCATGAAAATAATTCAAATATTAGCAGATATTTGAGTGGCCTAAGATTAGCACATCGCTCTTCTCAACCTTTCTTTACTGCCACTTAAGCAGCGTGTGTCTCCTGCACTACGGACAAATAAAGCACTCAGGAATCTCTATGTGTAGCCTGTGCACGATCGAGGCTGAAATGTTCAACTCTCCTTCACCAACAACTCAGAGCCTAGAGGATCTTAAGAGATCCAGTTCGGCTGTTCCCAGTCATCTATAACCAAACAGCAACCAGCTAAAGAGTTGCCGAGTTCCTTCATGGAACCTATTCCACAGTAAACTAACCCTCAACAATGTCTCACAGCTTAACCGGCTCGATTTGCGAGGTTACTCACCTGTTTAGTTAGCGTCTGTGTGAGGATCGGAACCAGGTACTGTAGTGCTCCCTTGGCATAAAACTTGCTGGTGTGCTCAGGGGGTCGTCCTTGTTCTGCTGCCTGAGGAGAAACATAAAAGCAAATTCTGCACAGCAGCAAACAGCCTGATACTAGAGGCATACAATGAGAGCTGCCCAGGGGTTTGAACAGAAATACACAGAGCAAACGTATCATCCACTGTGATCTTTTGGAGGCGCTCATTTCTTTGGTCTACTTCAATGGGATTCTTTTAGGCCATACACATAATCTACCTTAAAAGACCAAGGCAACCTTAAGAACTACCTTTCTTTTTCACAAGCTCAATTCATATTAACAAGCTGTCATCTAACTAACCTTTGGATCGAGAGGTGTACTAAGTTTATGTAATGATGCCAAAAATAAAATCGTGTTTCTTAAAGCGTGCAGGACAGTTTAAGGCTGGAAACAAAGCTTGAGTTCAGAGATTGCAAGTGCAGAACTAGCCCCTTTGTGTCTATCGAATTTCTTCACCAGAGTTAGTAAGCTGTCAGTTATGCATCCCATGCTTTCATTAGGACTTCCAAAAGGAAATAATTCAGCATTGGACGTCACCTTGTTAAACTGTGACTGCCTGCTGCCCCCTTGTGTTCATGGTACTAATATCAACATTTATAATAAATCATGTGTGAGTGAGTGATCCATAAAGCATGAAATGCCTCATTACGGGTCTGTCTCCCTCCTGAGGGGCTCTGGCTAGTGGAGAAAGCAAAATCTCTACAAATGGAGATGCCCTCTAAGCCCAGTCAGAATAAAGCGTTCCCAGAGGAGACTAATGCCCACAAAGGAGCTTTGTCAGAGAAACAACTCTCTCGCCGCACCGACTCTCCCAGGCTCACCTCGGAAGCCTCAATGGCCAAGTCCATTTCCTCATCACACACATTGGACCAGAATTCTATCCCTTGTAGGGCCACCTCATCAATGTCACTTTTCATTGCTTCAATTGTGATCTTAAGAGGGGAAAAAAAAAGAAAGACATCCCAGACCCCAAGTAAGTGCTGGTTCAAGTTCGACACCCCCCTGACTTCTAACCACAAATATTGGAAGTGTCAAAAATGCAGATTTATGAAAGATGGGTCTGAAATGAAAGGTAGAAATAGGAAATAAACCTTTGAAAATATATTCTTTCCCAGCACAAAGACAGTACAAGTCTTCTTGGCACATTACTGATGGCTTAAACATAATACTCAAACTCAAGGAATTTCCTTGATTTCATAATATTAAGTAAAAAAATGACAGAAGTGATAAAACAGCAAGAATGATGAATTTTGCAACTAGCTGCATGCTCACATACATAAACAGAAACACTTACAGCAAAAAGAGCGGGACCCATATACGTCTCCATGTACTGATAATACAAGGACATTATCTTTACCAGATTCTGTAAGGCAGCCACTCGTACCTTTTACAAAGAAAAGATTAGTTTGCTATTTAGTTTAACAACGAAGACAAAGGTTAAGTCACATAAATGGGTCAGTAATCTAAAAGGGTCAACTGAGGTACATTTGGGTAATGTCAACATTTTCCCAAAATAAGTCTCTTCCTTTAATTTTTTTCACCATCCTTATTTATTTTTCCTCTTTTTTTTTCCCCCTTTAAAGGCACCTGTGGAACCTACAGAGGACTAAACTCAGGAATGCCACTCAGACTGGATGTTACTCCCACCTATTTCAAGGGTCACAGTTTAGGTTATAGCAATAGCAAAGCTGTTTCAATGGCTACAATGAAAAACAGTCACTTGTATAACTTAGAGCAATTAAGTAGCAAGGGTGATCAAAAACCATTTCTTCCTTAAACCTTTTAAGAGGATGGCAACTTCCATTATATTATGTTAACTTTCCAAATACTGTTTTTCCCTCTTTTATTAAGAACGGTATTAGCCAAACCTTATTTCTGAAGTCACCCGATTCCCAACATTTCAAACCACTATGCTGGAGATGGCATTTCCCAGGAAAGATGGAAGACAGATTTTTCATCGGAGCTCACACTCACCCTTGTATCCGGACACTGTGTGGCTTCACAGACCACCTGCATGATAAAGTGCCTTTCGGACTGCAGGAAGAACAGAGATCAAGAGAATAAGACTACCAACCATATATATGGAGATTGCTAGACTATCTCTTCAGGGAAAACCTTGTACTCCCCTCAGGGACCCCCATAACCCTGAACCAATCAAACAGCTTTCCCCTGACACAGTAATGGCACCTAAGGCTATCCAGAGTTTGCCCCCAGTGTCTGCTATATGACCTGCCCTCTAAAGAGGTCCCTAATCTTTTAATCCCCAAAATGACCTTCACTAACAAGACTCCGAGGAAGTAAATAGGAAAATGTAGGTCACGGGTTTAAATAAAAATGGTAAACAAACAAAAAACCTACATTAGGAAAACCCATTTCTTTATATTTAAAATTTACTTCAAAGACAAATTTGTTTTCTGGGAGGTGGCAAATCCCCATCAAACACAGGAAGATACAGGAGAACAGAGCAATATGGTTATTTGCTACTATCCTAAGTCTTCTGAAATCTATAAGGAAAAAGTCTGTTTTCTAAGCAATTAGAATTGCAATTTGCTTTGGCTTCTTAGACCTCCCTACTTTGTCCACAGTAAGACCAAGAAATGGCAAAAAGCACAGCTCAAGTGTCAACAAACAAATACACAAAAATACTTGCAGACCATATAATCCAGTGATTCCGCTTCTGAGTACAGATCTAAAAGAACTGAAAGCAGGGCCTCAAAAACCTATTTGTACACCTATGTTCATAGCAGCATTATTCACAATAGTCAGAAGATGAAAGGAAGCAACCCAAAAGTCCACAGACAGAAAAATGGATAAACAAAATGTGGTCTATACATACAACAGAGTATTATTCAGCCTGAAAAAGGAAATTCTGACACAGGCTACAACATGTATGAACCCAAGACATTATGCTAAATGAAATAAGCCAGTCATAAAAGACAAATCAAATACTGTATGATTGATTCCACTTAAATAAGGTATCTGGTGTAATCAAAATCATAGAAACAGAAAGTAAAAAAAGCAGTTGCCACTTGGAAGGGGAAAATGGGGAGTTGTTCAATGCATACAGTTTCAGTTTTGCAAAATGAAAAAGTTCTGGTGACTGGCTGTAAAATAACATGACTGTAACTTAACACTATTGAACTGTACACTTAAAATTGCTTAAAATGGTAAATTTTATGTTATTGCGTATTTTTACACAACTTAAATAATAGGGGGAAATATTTCCAGGCAAGATAAACTTAATTATTAATTTTCAAAAGCAACTTCCAAGGAGTTATGAACTAGCCCAACTTATATAATTTTTTTAAATTAAACTCTATGCCCAACACAGGGCTCAAAATTCAAGACCCTGAGATCAAGAATCAGATGCACCACCGACTAAGCCAGGCAGCCGCCAGTTTTGTTTTTTTAAAGTAAGCTCTACAACCTTCTGTGTTTTTTAAGATTTTATTTATTTGAGAGAGAGAGAACGTGTGGGTGCGTGAGTGGGGAGAGGGACAGAGAGAGAGAATCTCAAGTACACTCACTGCTGAGCACGGAGCCAGCCGTGGGGCTCGATCTCAGGACCCTGAGATCATGACCTGAGTGGAAACCAAGAGTCAGAGGCTCAAATGACTGAGACATCCGGGTACCCCAACTTCCATGTTTTTTAAAATCCCAGAGCATACCCACACTTTGCTCTATAAAAGGAGAAACCTAAGCACTTCAGATCACATTTTACCCCAAAGCCTCCCAAAAGCAAACACACCTACTCCATGGCCATTTCTCAAACAACACAAATCTCAACTAGAATGGAAATGAGTGCACCTAAAAACAAGATGGTACTTTCTAGACCACAAACTTAAAAAAAACCTTTCATTTAACTCTTACTTCTTACCTTGTGAACCTACTACACCTTTTTGTCAAAAGAGACTCACCTCTTTGTCAAAGTTTGCTTTGGTGAACTCCAATGAGTTCAGGAGTGCATTTGTAGCCGCCAGCTTCACATTATTACTGGGCTCTTCTTTCCTCATCCCCTGGATTATGGCAGTCAGAATCTCATTGGATTTGTCCTGTAGCTGCTCTGGGTCCTGAAACAAGCAGAGAAGTGCAGTGAGTAAAATAATGAGCTCATGACTAATCAGCAGTCCTTTTAACTGTGAAATCCACTCGAGTGAGTATCATGACTTTCTCTGATCTTTTTCCACACATTTCCATTTAGGGACAAACCACCTGCAAAATATCGCAGGGCCTACCAGTCCAAAATTGAACCAAAACAAGTTAAATTCATCAACTTCATCTGATTTCTTAGCATAATGACTCTGGGCATGAGGTAATGCTGGCTTTTTCTTCCCCCTTCTGTGCAAAGGGAAATGGCAGTCTGGTGTTTTTTCCAGGCCATCTGTATCAACCGAAGTAAAGCTTCTGAGGGCCAAGGATCAACGCCCAGGCACAACACCTAGGGAGTCTAAGTCCAGGTCAAGTGTGGACTTCCTTGCTTCATCAAAAGTCTGTATGTGGAAACAGACACCAAGGATGGTAAGCTCAGCAGCAGCCACAGTCCCAGGAGGGCTGCATCTCACAAACAGCTGTGCCTCCGGTGGCTAAGCCAACTACTGCAAGAGCTGGCAAAGTGTTTCTGTGAAATAGTAAATGAAAAGTAACACAGCATCCTGAGGTACACTGAGGATCATGAGAAAGGGATCCAGGTCAGGGATGCTCCACAACAGAGCATATCCTCAAGTCTAAAATCTATACCTCTCCAAGCCTACAGATTTCTACTCTGAGCTTGGGATTCTCAACTCTCTTTACTTTAGGGCATGATTAGCAATGTGAGGATAAGTTGGCTATCCAAATATGGAAGTCTAGATTAAATAAAGCAGTCCTACTTGCAAAACATTCTGTAGTAGCTTGGTTTTCTCCATCGTGTAAGAACAATCCTAATACTACGCATGTCTCAACTAGAGGGAATCAGAGCTGTGTTAAGTTAGGTACAGGGGGCAGTACTTACTATATCTTGGCAAATGTAACCGATAGCTTCCAATGTCGACTCTTTCATGTGCTCTGTGCTGTTGGGGTTTGTGACATTGGCCACCAGCTGAGGAATGAGTTCTGGCCACTGGTTCACTGGGATCTCTGCACAAGCAATACCAGCCACACATTGTGAGGCAGAACTAGGCCGGTAAGTTTCTGTGCCCAAAGTCTGCAAAACCTGCACGCACACACACACACACACACAAAACAAGACGAAAGATATCAATTTCTAATACTATTTGAACACATTTTGCCTACCACCACACCTCTTACATCAGTCTGAATTTTCTGCAATACAAAAAAGTAGAAACAAGCATATACAATTTAGTTAGCTGTCAAAACAAAAATGAAACCACCAGCCTCACTACCAGCACCAGCACAATCAACATTGCCCCAGAGCCTAGAAAATGAAACCAACTACTCCCTGCTTCCAAAAGGACTTCTCCAAAGCCACACATCTCACGTCAATGTTCAATGCAAGGTAAGAAAGTGACAGTCAGAAGGAAGACAATGTTAGAAGGCAAAGGAGAGGACAAAATTCACCTTCTAGGCTCCTTGTTAGATGTGCAATGGAAGGATGCTCACAGCCTTTTATGGACAGAAAATGTGGAACTTTAGAATGAGGCTAACTCTGGGCATTCAAATGGGTCTGATTCACAGTAGATCATGGTCTAGCCTAATCCAAGGAAGAGCTCTTCCAACTCATGAAATGTGCGACAAGCCTCCTTCCCTATGGTCAATGACAATTTAACACCTGGGGTGACTTTCATAAAAGGCCTTGGTCAGAGAACCTCACTAGATGCAGATACAAAGTTACTGATGTTACCAACACCTAAGAATGAATCTTTACTTAACTTCCAATCTGGAAGGAGTTGTTCTGTTTACCCAAGAATCAGAGACCTCTTCTCTCCACCATGAACAGATACCAAGAACTAGTTAGATCTGCCAATTAAAATGAGATCAGCTTATCATTAAACAGGTCTTGTTTGAAATGATAATCACACCAGGATTTATGTAAAGGGTAAGGGCACAAGTACAGATAGAGGATGAAGCCACAACTGGCCTACGGTTAATTATTACCACGATCAGCTAATCTAGTCAATGAACTCACTAAGAATCACCAGTCCACTCAAAAGGCAAACAGTGAACTGTTCCTGGCATGAACACAGGACAAAGCGTAGCTGCCAGATATTCAGGCCAGCTCTGCTGACTGGGTCAGGTCACTTAGTATCCTGCTTTGTAGCTAATAATAATGAACTCCCCATCTTTCCCCCATACTGTATATCATCCCGCCCCCACTGCCAAAGCTCTGCCCAGTAACCAACTGTTCTGATTCTAAATGAAGGTTTTGCTCTCTAGAGCTACCACAGCTAGAATGGACTTTAAGAAAAACTGTATGTCAAAGACAGGGTGTGGAGAGGCAGGGATGAGATGACCGGTCTAAAACAGCAGGAGCTGAACAGGTATTAACCCAAGTCTGACGAAGAGTTCCAGTTCAGGGTGCCTTTACACTATACCACACCATCTCCTGGTACAGATGTGGAGAGCACCGACTCCCACTGTACCCTTATCTTTCCTCCTTTAAATGGCTTCTGGAAGACCCCTAGTTAAATATTATTTGAGGTGATTTAAAGACCACAAAGGTACAACTCTTAAGTACAGGAAGGTTTTTTTTTTTTTTAAAAACTAGGGGATAACCGTAATGATAATTGTCAATTATCAGAAAGAAGAGGAATAAAGGAGTAACCCTCTACTGTGTCCAAGACCCACATTTCAAAAAAAGAAATAACCATCAACACTAAGAAAGTATTCATTACCAGAGGTGCTATGAAAAGGGGGAAAAGGCCATGATTAACTTTCTTTCATGCAGAAGAGTTCAACTACAAAGTCTTGTCCAAATTTTAAAAAAGTGTTAAGACTGATATGCCAAAAAGAGTCAATCACAGTTCCAATCATTTCTCATCTCATTTACTATCGCATGATTCGAGCAAGATGAGAAACTGAATGGGCACTACAAGCACCGAGATGTCCAGTGACTGATGGAATAAACTTCAATTGTACCAAATTACTGAAAAGAAGATTAAAATGTTATTACATAAGCAGACCCAATGTGGATAGAAATAGCTCTACATATTCCAAAGAAGATTCAAAATAAGTTGGCTTTCATAACCTAGTTCCCACAGTCATGAGTACTTTCATGAAAGACTAGAAAGAGAAGGGGTATATAACTTGAAAGAAATGTTGTTGCCTTAAGGCGCACAAATTTACCTAACACTGATACCTCGAACCAGGAAATAACAAATATGATGACATGTGCAAGTACACGATTAGGAACACACCCCCACCAATTTCCCCTCAGATACCAAGCGCCTGACTTACCATTTTCTGTGCCTTATCCACACAAGACAGACCACTAAAGAACCTCATTAACTGGGGAATGGGGAAGACACCTGTCCATATATTCTGAGTACCTTTTGCTGCGGCTAGAATTACGGATTTTAACTCAACAACAAAGTCATAAGACCTGCATGATGCAGAGCAAGGGACATTCAATTTTCCTCAAAACTCAGCAGTCCACTCTTTAAACGCCCTGATTAAGAGCCAGATGTTTCTAAACAAAGTTTTTCATAATTCGCTAAGTAGATAAAAGCACCATTAACTTCACATTCTTATTTCACAAACTCTTTGGGCTTAAAAGGCCCGAGAGATTATTTAGTTCCCCTTTGAACTCCACATAGTACTAAGCCTAAACCACCAAAGAGTGAAAATTATCTACAGCACAAGTTCAACTAGAGGAGGTGACAATGAAAAAACTCACTTAGAAAGACAGAAATATCTAAAAATATTCCTGAGCCTCACTCCAACAAAATAGAATCTCTGGAGGGAGCTTGGAAATATATTATTGTTAGCAAATTCCCTAAGTGATTCTCAGAGTTCAAGTTTGGGAACCACCAATTTGTATACTATGCCAATTCACCACAGATTCTACAAATTCTGGCATCCAGTTAAAGTTCCCTAAACTGCTACAATTTACCTTCAGTTTCTGAAAAGAATTCCAATGCATTCATTAATGGGAAATGACAGCACAGTACAGAAAAGCTAAGCTGAGAAAGAAAATTTAAATCAAATACAATTTTTATCTTCAAGTGAAGCTTAAGTCTCAGAAACCTATCACACTGTCAGCTCTATCCCATGTAAATGACAAAAACCCTGACCAAGATGTTTCTTGTAGGGGGTCCAGGAGGAGAGGATAGGGTGGGTGGGTGGAGGATGAGGTTCCTTACTCCCAGAGGCTAACATGACCAAAAGGAGATAAAGTTACTTACGTAATTCTTGACTTCCCGTCGAGCATTAGCATCAATTGCAAGCCACCTCTGCTGATATTGTGCCTTGATATCTGGATCTTTAGATGTCAAAGAGTTCTTGATTTGTAGACCAGCTGCGACTCTGGCAACCTGACTGTTTCCTGGATTTGCCAGCACTCTGGACAGTTCCACAAGGAACGTGGGCTATTAAGAGAGGAGGCAGTTGTGAATGAAAACTCTCTTGGGAATTTTACCAACTGAGGATAGCTTACGGAGCACCAAAACATTGGGGGAAACCTAAGTTTTTTAGAACATATCATAACATCTCAGAATATGCTACAGTATCTACTTCAAGACTCTTATAAAAATGTTACATGGTACACAAGTAAGTCATCCCTCTTCTCATGCATCCTCAGCACTTACTTAACAAGGAGGTACAGATTTTCCTATCACCATCATTCTTAGTGCTCAAATCTTCACATTAGATCTCCCAGAAATAAAGGAAGTTTGACAATCTACTAGTCAGAGGATTCTTCTATTTAACAATGCCTCACAATAAATATTTGTTAAATGAATGAATATGTGAAGACAGGGTAGAATGTAAAATTGTTTCCCTAAATTTAAAGTATCTTAGTCCAAAAAGAGTAATATTCAGGCTTTTAATCTCATGCAGGCAGGTAATCTTGCATAACAGAGGTAAATACTTACAAACCTGAAACAGAGATTTAGGAGGCTAGTCCTCTGTTTTAGCTTTACGTGTTCAACGAGAGAACAATGAAAAAAGACTTAGTTATAAATCTGATATTTAGAAACACGGAAAAAGTGAAAAGATAAAAATGCCAAGGCAAATTTGCCAAGCAAAAAGATTTTACGTTTAACAGTCAACGGTTAACACACTAAAGGCTCCTACATTTTGGACTTGAGCTGTCCACTGAACATAGTGTGTTTCTGAAAACCTTACTCAACCTTTCATAATGCACAGGTCCCCAAAACTACTCCCTGTTTAAAAATTTTAAGATACACTCCTCTTCCCTGCAGAAAGCTCTGTCCAAATGGAAGTTAACAGGAAAAATCAAGAGCAGATACCAAATCCTGCAATCACAGGAGAAGATAAATCTTAAAAGTTTTTAAATTATGTACCACTAAGGAATGTTAGGAATATCAGAAAGATAAAATGTTAAGAATAGGATAAAAGGCTTCTTGTAAATAAGCAGAGGCAGAAACAGGAATATACCCCACATGGAAGTACTGATCTACACTAGTAGAAAAACAATCCTTTCTATGGAAAGTTAAGAATAAAAAATAGGAAAAGCTAGCACATAAGAGCACAATAAAAGTCATTTAAGGCAGTTTGTATAAAATGAGCCTTGTCACTTTTTTGCTTGTATTTCGCCTGGATTACAAAGGAACATGTTGGGTTACAATGTTATCTAGGCTTATTACCTATTACCTTTAAAAGACGTCAAGTATCATCCACCCTTCCATCTGTTCCCCATCCCCCGCAATAAGAAGGACATCAAAGACAAACGTTACTGGCACACAGGCTGTTTCAAGCAATCCATCCCACATTTTTATACAGAGGTCCAGTCTAGTGGACTTCTCTTCATTTTTTCTGCACCCCTTAAATATGAAAATATGAAAATGAGGAACTTTCCTCTGTGATTTCATCTGGGAACAGGCCTGATCAAGGATGAGCCTCAGCCTGTTGTATGGGTACAAATTCAGTCTCTACCCATCGAAGTAAAAACAAAACAAAGCAAAAAAGCCCCAATCAACCCCACCAAAAAATAAATAACCCATAGAGGAATACCCAAGCAGTAAAGGGAGAAATATTGCCGGAGTGGGTTAGGAGGTATTCGGGTGCCAGGCCTGGCCACGAGCACAGTACCAAGGGGCATAGGAAAGGGTAGACTCTGGGAAGTAGATGGAGAGAATAACAGGGGCCACGGGACAGGAAGGAGAAGCCGGCCCCGGTCAGATCAGGGCGGGCAGCTGGGCTCAGAGCTTCCACATGGCCCCTAGGCCCGGCTCCCCCACCCCCACCCTTGCTGAACACGCAGCGCCGCGCAACCTAACTTCCCTTCCCTCCCTCTTTCTCCCTCCCGCTGCACCGCCGCCCTCAGGCCGCGCGGCGATTGGGTGGCAGTCACCCCGGCGCGCCGCGCCATTGGCCAGCTGCCGGGGCCCGGGGCGGGACACACCCACCGGCTTCCCGATGGCGGGGTTAGGTTGGACCGGGGTGGGGGAGGAGGGGGACGGGATGGGGCGGGGTGGGTTCCCGAGGCCTGGGCCTCCGGGAGGGCGGGAAGGCCCGCACGCAGGGGATGGGTGGACGGCGGGATGGGGGACGGCGGGGTGGCACGCACCAGGTTTTCCACGGCCGCACGCTCCAAGAACTTCTGCGCCGCTTCCAGTTCCAGCCGATCTGGGGGGAAGGAAAGTGGGAAGGGGACAGGGTCAGAGGGGCCAGGGTTTCCCCTCCCCCCACCCGGTCACCTCAGCCCGACCCCCGGCCCCCGCGTCCTACCGGGAGACACGGTCTTCTCGAGGATGGTGATCAGCTCCATGGCGGAGGTGGTGGCGGGGAGTCCTCCTAAGACGACGGTCCGGCTTCTCGGGAGGCGGCTCTAACTGGGGATGGGGGTTGGGGGTCGGGTGGGAAGGGAGGGTGGGGTGGGGGGCGGGGGTCACCACAAGCCCATTCACCGGCTCCCTCTTGGTAGTCGCCCCGGCTCCCTTTCCTTCCTCTTTTCCTTCCTTCCTCCCTCCTAATTTGTTGCTGGCGGCGGCGGCAGCTGCTCCTCTGGCGGCGGGGGAGGGACCCCGGGGGTAGCTCAGAGCGCGGCTGGTGCTCGGGTGGCGGAGGGAGAAAGAAGGAAGGGAGGCGGTAAGTGATCGGCGGCTCGCAGGGAGGGAGAGAGAGGGAGGGAGGAAGGCGGAGGGATATTCGGGCCGGACCTCTCCGCGGCGGCACCGCGCTCCATGTCGATTGGCTGCCGCCGTGGCCACGCGGAATCCCCAATTGGCCAGGCGGTCAGCGTTGAAGGGCCGCCCTGCGCCCATTCGCCCGCTAGTTTCAAGGCCCGGGTTGGCTGGGCGGGCAGCGGAATGAGGCGCGCGGATTGGTCGGAGGGAGGGAGATTGGGGTGGGGCAGGGGGGAGCTGGCCGCTGATTGGATTGGCCTGGTAAAGGCCTTGAGCACAGACCGGCTGAGCGCTAGGAGGAGGGTGGACCAAAGGCGAGACTCCGGGCCCGCGTGATTGGCTGGGACACTAGACGTTGATAGGATAGGGCGCCCAGAAGAACTGGGGAGAGGAGTTCGGGGTCGGGGCCGCGGAAAGGCGGGAGGCGCCCGCGGCTTCTGGAGCCTGGCGCGGGGCACGATGGGACGCCCCCGGGAAGGGGCGGAGCCGTGTTCGGGCTGCGGTTGGGAAAGCGCCGTCACTCTAAGGGGCGTGTTGAGGAGGGTTTCGCGGGCCCTAGCGGGGGAGGGGGGACCGTTAAAGCCTTGCACCACGCCCACAGGAAGCTGCTTCCATTGGCCAGGCCTACTTGGTACCAGGCTTTCAGCTGGGAAGGACCTTGAAGACCATGCGGTTCAACCAATGTGCAGGTGTGGAAGCTGAAGCCCAAAGAGGGTATGCAACTTGTCCAAGATTGTGGCCTGCTCGGGACTGGCCTTAAGCTCCCCTGACTGCCCTTGGCCTTACACGCAGTTTCACCCTTCAAGGAGGTGAATGCTAATGCAGTTTTGAGGCCTAAGGTGGGGTGGGCATTTGGATGCCCCCATCCATCGCTACCAGCTATTTGAAGGAATAGAAATGTTTTCAGCCTGCGAAGGTACCCGTATAAAGGCGCACTCGTGAACCAGGAGGAATGTGTTTGCAGGCATGAAGGATTGTAGCTCTCTTAGCCCTTTTAGTTCAAATCCTGCAAGAAATTAATGAAAGCCTTTCTGTAGCAAAATGGACATAAAGAAAATGTACATACATTGATTCCCTCTGAGACTGATACATGGGCTCCTGGCGAAGAATTTCCTGAATTACTACATTTTCACCATATTGACTTAGAGTTAATTGGATGTAGCTAGTTTATAGAGCCCTTTACTGTATAGCTTGAGCTTGCAGAATAATTACCCTACTCTAGCCATACTGGGAAAACCTAGGAGGGACTCTGTCCTTATTCAGAGGTTCTACCCAAGAATTAGGAAAGGTTGGCTAGCTACCCTCAATCCTTAAAAGAGGAAGAGGTCTTTCTCTGCTAGAGAAGTCTTTGCAGTTCTGCAGCTTAAAGTGTGGGAACCATTCTCACCCCATCCTGTGACTGCTTGGTTTCCTATGGCTTAGCAGCCCTCCTAACCTCAGCCTTTTGCCTCACCTATTACCTAAGGGAGGTGCACTGTCCTGTGTGTGTAAATTATCTGGAATCAGTGAAGATTAAGTAAGATGACATCCATGAAAATCTTTTGAGTTGTCCTTATGTGGACTCTCCATACTACAAATGATCCACAATTCTGCCTCACTCCAACCCAACTTCCTCCTGCCC
Organism: Callorhinus ursinus; assembly: GCF_003265705.2. Classification (NCBI taxonomy): domain Eukaryota; kingdom Metazoa; phylum Chordata; class Mammalia; order Carnivora; family Otariidae; genus Callorhinus; species Callorhinus ursinus. The sequence goes on from NW_027397114.1 coordinate 7,315,890, forward strand.
CCCAGCAGTTTGCTCCACATGATAGTACCAGTGAGGGCAAATGGATTTTTAAAGTACCTGGAATAAAATGCTGGGAAGAGAATATGTTTTGCAGCAAAGTTCTAGTCACATATAAGATCCTTGCCGAAAGCCAAGTGAAACGATTTTTTTTTTTAGTTGAACCAAGGTTCCTGACTGTGCTGTCTAGTCCCTTTCGAAAGCACTCAGCACTAGCCTGCATTCAGCAAAGGCTAGTGAGGCAGCGTAACACGAGTGTTCAGCACACAGACTCCAGAAACTGCCTGCATTCATACCCAGCAGTGCCACTTCTTAGCTTGTGTGACTTAGCTTGCTTAGGTGTAAAATGGGGCTAGGAATTGTACCTACTTCATATAGGGCTTTTGGGAGATCTTAAACTGAGTTAATACATGTGAAGTGCTAGGAATACTGCCTGGCATGTTATATATGCCATATATACGTTGGCTATTATCTATTAAGCATGTATTTTGTACTAAGAGTGGTTCTTGGTCTTTGGCCTATTAGAAAAGAAAGATTTTAATTAATTAATCTCACAAGCAAATGTAAAGTTGTAAAAGTGACAGATGCCAAAGAGTGACCCAGTCAGGGGGCTCAGGGAAAGGTTACCTGAGAAAGGGAAGGGTTATTCAGGTGGAGAAGGGAGGAACAGCATGTGCAAAGGCCCTGTGATGGGAGGAAGCACAGGGATTATAAGGAACTGCAAGAGGCCCAATAGCCCCAAAGCACAGAGAACAAGGGATTGAGATAAAGTTGGAATGTTGAGTAGGGGAAAGAGCGTATGGGACTTTGCATGCCATGCATATGATTTTGTCTATATGATAAGATTAAAGGCAGCTATTCAAAGGTCTTAAGAAGATTAGTGGCTATAATGTGGAGATTAGACTGGAAACGGGGAGGAGGAGATTCAGGGAAACTAGTTAGGAGGCCATTGCAGTATTCTAGGTAAGAGAGGATACATGTAGAGAGGAGAGAGGTAGAAGTAATAGTGGAAATAGGAGTAGGGATCAAAATTGAACCTGGTAATTGAAGAAGAAGGAAGGTGGCACTCAGCCTACTAGATTTCTGTCTGGCACTATGCAATGGAGGGTGATGTGATGCCCTTGCAGTGTTTCCCAAGTAGGAGGAATTGGAGGCCACATGGTTTGGTAGAATACACAGGCACACAGGGGCTTCAGGTTCTCTTCCTTGAGCTGTGGATGGCGCCCATGGGTTTCAACATGCTATTCTCTGTAACTTTTTGAATATCAAGAATATTCATGTCCAATGGACAAATTCTGAAATTAAAGAGGAAAACTGGGTTTCAGTTTACTCTGCCCCTTCCTGCTGTATGATCTGGAACAAGTTACTTAACCTTTTGGATCTGTGAAATGGGAGAATCTGTCCCACCACTGGGTGATCTGAGCACAAATGGGAGCCTCTCCGTGGAGTGCTCAGTGCAAGCATCTTTTGCTGGGAAACGCTCACTGGCGTCTTTGAAACCAGTGTGTTTGTGAAGGGACAACACCTGCTGGCGTCTACCCACCCAGTCACCCATCCCACAGGGCACATGAGTGAAAAGACCCGCTGCCAAGGGAGAAGCAGTCAGGCTGTGACCTGATGCTCTTTCTTCCTGAGCAAAGCTAACAGACCCAAGAGGGGTCAGACCTTGGCCTCCTCAGTACTGAGGAAGAATGGAGGTGAATACCACATCTGGAGACCTGAGTGCCCCCCTGCTTAGTAATGGGGCAAACTTTATTGCCTTTTTCCTGACTTTCCACACCACACTCCTTCCAAGTAACTTAGAAAAGAGATCATTTGAGGGGCTCCTGAATGGCTCAGTTAAGCGTCCAACTTGATTTTGGCTCAGGTCGTGATCTCAGGGCCCTGAGATGGGGCCCCGTGTTGGGCTCTGCGCTCAGCAGGGAGTCCGCTTGAGGCTTCTCCCTCTCCCTGCTTGCGCACGTGCACACACGCTCTCTCTCTCTCTCTCTCTAAAATAAATAAAATCTTTAAAAAAAGAAGAAAGATCATTTGCAGAAAAGCAGCTGAGACTTACTGTTCTTTCCTCTTCAATCCCCAGGGCAGAAATGCTATCATAAAATAATCCTCATGCCTCCCCACAGCCCTTCCCTTTGCTCACTAGGCTCTACCCTTGTTGTTCCTTGAACACACCTCTCGATTTTTGAGTCTCGGGACCTTGGTATTTGCTGTCCCTTCCACCCGGATCACTCTTCCCCCAACTGTTCCTTCCCATTCCTGTCTTAGTTCAGATGTCACTTCTTCAGAGAGGCATTCCCTGATCAACCCATCAAAGGTGGTTTCCACAGGCGCTCATTGTGATTTGATGATCATCAGAACTCCTCAATACCTGAAATGATCTGTTGGCTCTGTGTGTCCCCACCCGTGCTAGAACGATGGTCCACAAAAGCAAGACATTGCCCGTCTTGTTTGCTGCTTAAAATCGTGCCTCACACCATAGTAGGTGCTCAAATATTTATAAAATGGATGAAGCAGTAAATAAGCATGTAACAGGTCCTTATGGCCGATGAGAAGTGACTGTCTAGTTGTGTTAAAGGTGCCTCATAATTTACCTCACCCTCTCTTCCAGTGTTATCCATGCTGGCTCCCACGTGTGCCTTTGGTCCAATCAAGCCAGCCATGTCACTGTATCCTGCAGAAGTAGGTTGTCACTGTCCTAGGCCTGTCCCCCACCTGGAATTCCCTCTTTGTCCCTCCCTGTCTTCAAGGTGGTACTCTCGTTAATTTGTTCATTTGACTACATTCATTTTGGGGCTTCCCTCTCCCCGGGCATCTCAAGTATAACATGGGCCTATGATAATGAATGGCCGCAAGAAAGGTGTGAGCCAAATGCTGTCATGGAGCTAAAATCTCAGAGGAGGAAGAGATGTGGTTCCTGGCGTAGTTATGAGAACACTTAGTAGAAAAGGGAGGGTTTGAGGTGAACCTTGGAGGATTGGAGAGGATTAAAGATTGTGAGGAAGCCTTCTCCAACCAAGGTTGATATCTCTGCTTACTAATAATGTTCACTTGGGAAGGTTTATTTGAGGCCTCTGTCTCTCAGCCTCCTCATCTGCAAGATGGGGATGAGAGTCCTAGCCAGGGTTGGCTTATGGGTACAAGACCTCTACAGTCATACAGGCGCTTAGAAGGGCTGGCCCTTCCCTTGGTTTAATGCTCTGTTGTCACCATGCCAGGTTCTTAATTTTTGAACAAGGGGCCCTGCAAATTGTGTTCTGACTGTGCTTCAAAGGGTTACTGAAAAGTCCTAGGAAGTTAATACATGAACATTTTTTAGAACAGTGAGGGCCTGTCATTTAATGAGGGTTTGGTAGCTGTCATTATTGGTATTGGTATTCTCGGAACTCTCTTAATGGTACAGCTCACAGCACACCCCAGGTTAGCATTTGAACAACCCACACATTTTTTTAAAAGATTTTTATTTATTTGAGAGAGAATGAGAGCAAGAGAGATCACAGAAGAAGAGGGAGGAACAGACTCGCCACTGAGCAGGGAGCCCAATGCGGGGCTCGATCCCAGGACCCTGAGATCATGACCTGAGCTAAAGGCAGACACTTAACTGACTGAGCCACCCAGGCGCCCTAAAACCATACTTTAAAGATTAAATTTTGGGGCGCCTGGGTGGCTCAGTTGGGTAAGCATCTGACTCTTGATTTTGGCTCAGGTCATGTTCTCAGGGTCATGAGATTGAGCCCTGTGTTGGGCTCCGCGCTGGGTGTGGACCTTGCTTGGGATTCTCTCCCTCTCCCTCTGCCCCTCCCCACCCACCACCACCCTCCCCCACTCATGTGCATATGCTCGTGTGCTCTCTCTCTCTAAAAAATATAAAAATAAAAATTATAAAGATTAAATTTTTCAATGCGGGCGCCTGGGTGGCTCAGTTGGTTTGGGTGGCTGCCTTCGGCTCAGGTCGTGATCCTGGCGTTCCGGGATCGAGTCCCACGTCAGGCTCCCCGCTCAGCGGGGAGTCTCCTTCTCTCTCTGACCCTCCCCCTCTCATGTTCTCTCTCTCTCAAATAAATAAATAAAATCTTTAAAAAAATAAAAATAAATAAAAATAAATAAATAAATTTTTCAATGCTTGGAAAAGCTGAGCACATAGTGGATACTTAATTATGGATTATTTCCTCTGGAGAGGAAGATGGTATCCTAGGAAGGGTCAGTCACAGAGGGCTTCCTGGAGAAGATAATTCACCCCTACAAGTAGTATGTTTAGGTGGGAGAAAGGCTTCTGATTACACAGTCCAGGAACAGTCAAGATACTAGGTGGCCCCATTAGAAGAATGCTAAACCGCAAAATAATTGATGGGAGTTAGTGGCTGATTAGATATGGAGGAAAGGAAAGCTGGAAGGTGAGGCCTCGGTCTCCAGTTTGAGTGAGAGTGGGTCATTTTATTTTTTTATTTTTTAAAGATTTTTATTTATTTTATTTATTGTATTTATTTATTTGACACAGAGACAGTGAGAGGGGAGACACAAGCAGGGGGAGTGGGAGAGGGAAAAGCAGGCTTCCCGCCGAGCAAGCAGCCCGATGCGGGGCTCGATCCCAGGACCCCGGGACCACGACCCCGGGACCACAACCTGAGCCGAAGGCAGACACTTAATGACTGAGCCACCCAGGTGCCCCAAGAGAGTGGGTCATTTTAAAAACAAGATCAGATATGGAAGCTGAGTTGGTGCAGCACGGTGGGGTCGAGGTGGTGGGGGAGGGGTTGTGAATCCAGTTTTAAAAACATTTCATTTTTAAGGTCACAAGGAGACATCCAAGGGAAACTAGATACCCTTGATTGGGACTGGGGAAAGGCTGGTGTTTCTGGAGTAAGAAGTTAGAAGTCAACAACAGCAAAAAAGAAGCTAAAGGGCAACAAATCGGAAACAATCATTGAGATTATGACTTGAAGGACATTGTGTAAAGACAAAAGCGAAAGATTTGGAGGATGGAAGTGGGGTTCCAAACTAGCAGGCGATAAAGTAAGAGGGGGCAGTGAAGGAACACCAGAGGTAGGAAAAGAAATGGGTGAGTGGACTGTTTATGGTTGTAGGAGTCTGAATAATGTCCATGTGCTAATCCCTGGGACCTGAGAACGTGTTACTTTATGCGGCAAAAGGGACCCTGCAGAGGTGAATAAATTAAAAGTGTTTGAGATGGGGAGATTTTCCTGGATTATCTGGGTGGACCCAATGTAATCACAACAGTCTTTATAAGAGGGAGGCAGGAGGATGTCAGGGAAGGTGAATCGATGACAGCAGAGTCCGGAGTGATGGGCTGGGAGCCAAAGGATGTGGGCAGCCTCGAGAAGCTGCAAAAGGCAAGGGGCAGCTTTTCTCCTACAGCATCTAGAAAACATATGCTTCTTCCAGAACCATAAGAGGATAATTTGTGTTGCTTTAAGGCACTGCTTACAGTAATTTGTTAGACCAGCAATAGGAAACGAATGCAAGAATAACAATTAGAAACGACCTAAATCTCTACCAATAATAGATGGGTTAAACAAGTCATGATACATTGGTATAGTGACTGTTACAATGGTGGTTAGCCATTAAAAATTAAGCTAGAAGATCATCTAATCACGTAGGAAATGTTCCCAATAGATTGCCAAGTACAGACAGCAGGTTATAATATTTTAGGTATTTATATTAAAAATTCATCAAGCTGTACACTTAAGATTCATGCATTTTATGCACTTGACTATAGGTATGACATACGTCAATAAATTTTGCACGTTGAATATAGATGTCCTGTTTTATTCAAAGAAGCAAAGCATGTGTTATATCTGTATATTCCCTGAATAGGAAAAAGACTGGGAGTGTCTAAACCAAATGTTAATAACCTGATCATGACCTGAACTGAAATCAAGAGTTGGATGCTTAACCGACAGAGCCACCCAGGTGTCCCAAGGGTAGGGAGAAAGTTTGAAGAAGTATGTGCAAGCCCACGGGAAAGGCCCCTGTGGCATCTGGGCCAACCAAGCTGCTATAAACAGTTTCTGAAAATAGGTGTTTGGTTTTTTTTTTAAGATTTATTTATTTTAAAGAGAGAGAGCGAGCGAGCGTGAGTGCAAGCTGGGGGAGGGGCAGAGGGAGAGAGAGAATCTCAGGCAGACTCTGCGCTGAGCACAGAGCCCAACTCAGGGCTCCATCTCAGGACTCTGAGATGGTGACCTGAGCTGAAATCAAGAGCCAGATGCTTAACTGACTGAGCCACCCGGTGTGGCTAGGTGATGATTTTTTTTGTATTCTTTGACCCCCGCCCCAGAAGCAGAAAGGGACTAAGTACTGGGGACATAGGAGGAAGAAGGAGAAGGAGAAAGGCATGAATGTAGAGATAAAAGCTTTGTGAACCTTGAGTCAGGAGGGCCTCTGAGAGAAGTGTGGAAAGTGCAGCAAATTCTTTAATCAGCCTTCCCCCTGCCCCCTCCCGTGTTTGTGGGCACACCAGGTACCCTCAGCCACTTTCTCCTTTCATTTCTTCAGTCCTCCTTTGTTCCCTTCCTTTGTTCTTTTTTTGATTACCAAAGTAACACATGGTCCTCACTGGGGAAATTTTGAAACGCATCAAGAGATAAGCAAAAATCACCTGTAATCCCGAATTATATCCACCATGAAAATACTGGTATATTTTTCCATTTCAATTGAGAACCAAAACATTACTATGTAACATTTTTTTTGTCACCACCTAAAAATGGACTTCTAAGATTTTTAAATTGGTTCAACTCTATCGGGTTGCATTAAAAAATAGTATGAACTAAATGTATTTGAACTGGCTCTGAATGGGTTTTGACACGGGTGGTGTAATGCAGAAGTCAAGGAGGCCTTTTAACTCTGACTTAAGCTGTTAAAATGCCAAGAGAATAAGCGAAAAAAAAATGAAGATCACTGAAGTATGCCCACCAACCCCGGAGCTCACGGAGGCTTCTCTTCCTGGCCAGGTGCTACGGGGAGTCCTGTATTCTGGGCCCAGACTCTTCTCATCTTTCTGTTCTTCTTTTCTTTGAGTACATCCTCAATCTTGATGATCTGCTTCGTTGTTGGGGGAAAAACCCAGCTCTTCTCTTCCTGTGTTGTGTCCTTTATTCTCACATGACTGCCACACATAGACTTCTGATTCCAGATGTGGGTCGTACCCCCCCAACCATGTGCGTCGTACTCCGCCCCCACCCCCAGCAATGCTCTGACACCAGCTGGCTGTCCTACAATTTAACTCAATTCTGACACTGTCTACTTGCAGACAGCGTCAGATCCCACAGGGTAAGGGCTCAGTCCCATGAGACTGTCCCCACCCCACTTCAGATGCCAACTGCAAGTGGTAGGTCTCCAGGTCCTCCATAACTTCTGTTCTACTTGGATACAAATCAGAGGTACCCACAACCCGTCCTAGGGTTCAGTTACTTTGCTAGAGCAGCTCACAGAACTCAGGGAAAGGCATACATTAGCCAGTTTCTCAAAGGATATGGCAAAGGATACAGATAAACAGCCAGATGAAGAAGTACACAGGGAGGGTCCCGACTGCAGGAGCTTCTTTTTTTTTAATAATTTTTTATTGTTATGTTAATCACCATACATTACATCATTAGTTTTTGATGTAGTGTTCCATGATTCATTGTTTGTGCATAACACCCAGTGCTCCACGCAGAATGCCGTCTTTAATACCCATCACCAGGCTAACCCATCCCCCCACCCCCTCCCCTCTAGAACCCTCAGTTTGTTTTTCAGAGTCCATCGTCTCTAATGGTTCATCTCCCCCTCCGACTTACTCCCCTTCATTCTTCCCCTCCTGCTATCTTCTTCTTTTTTTTTTCTTAACATATATTGCATTATTTGTTTCAGAAGTACAGATCCGTGGTTCATCAGTCTTGTACAATTCACAGCGCTCACCATAGCACATACCCTCCCCAATGTCTATCACCCAGCCACCCCATCCTTCCCACCCCCCACCACTCCAGCAACCCTCCGTTTGTTTCCTGAGATTAAGAATTCCTCATATCAGAGAGGTCATATGATACATGTCTTTCTCTGATTGACTTATTTCACTCAGCATAACACCCTCTAGTTCCATCCATGTCGTTGCAAATGGCAAGATCTCATTCCTTTTGATGGCTGCATAATATTCCATTGTGTATATATACCACATCTTCTTTATCCATTCATCTGTCGATGGACATCTTGGCTCTTTCCACAGTTTGGCTATTGTGGACATTGCCGACTGCAGGAGCTTCTGTCCCCGTGGTTCATGGATGTGTTTGCCCACCTGGAAGCTCCCCAAACCCCCTACTATTGGGACTTCTATAGAGGTTTCCTCATGTAGGCATGATGAATTATTAGCTCCATATCCAGCCTCTCTCCCCTCTGGAGAAGGAGGGAGGAGGGCAGGGCTGAAAACTCTAAGCTTAAGATGGCTTGGTCTTTCTGATGACTAGCTTCCACCGATGATCCCAGAGGTACCCCATTAGAACAAAAGATGCTCCTAGTGCTCCTATCACTTAGGAATTTACAAGAGTTTTAGGAGCTCTGTGCCAAGAACCAGGGGCAGAGACCAATATATATATATATATATATATATTTATATTATCCCACATTTGTGCATTTTGTATGCACACATCTATCTTTTTCCCTAGGGTTTCTTACACTTGGCACTATTGATATTTTGAGGCAAAGACTTCTTTGTTGGGTAGGGGGGAGCTGTCCTGTGCCTTGCAGGATTTTGTAGTAGCATCCCTGGCTTCTACCCACTAGATGCCAGTAGCACTCCCTTCTTGCATCATGACAATCACAAATATCTCCAGACCTTGCTTGATGTCTGCTGATGGCAAAAATTGCCCCCCGACCCCCTGCAGTTCAGAACACTGCTAGATCTCCCTGAGGCCAGATAAATTGTGTCTTATAAATTCCTGTACTCCCTAAAATGCACAGCACATAGCATTTTTATTGTCCAGACAGTATCATTGCCTCATGAAAATGACAGCTAATATTTATAAAGCCCTTACTATTTTTCTTGTTCTAAGCTCTTCACCTACATTAACTAATTTAATCCTCATGACAACCCTATGAAATAAGTACTATTATTACACCCTTTCTACAGTCAAGAAACTAAGGCTCCAAGAGGTGTCTGGGTGGCTCAGTCAGTTAAGTGTTAGACTTTTGATTTCCGCTCAGGTCATGATCTCAGGGTCCTGAGATTGAGCTCTGCATCAGGCTCCGCGTTGAGCATGGAGTCTGTTTAGGATTCTCTCTCTCCCTCTGCTCCTCCCCCTCCCCCAACTCGTGCTCTCTTTCTCTCCCTCTCTCTCTCAAAAATAAAAAAATAAAATCTTAAAAAAAAGAAAAAAGAAATTAAGGCTCCAAGAGGTCACCCAGGGAAGTGACACCTGGAATTTGAACCCTAACCCAGGCAGTCCAGTGGGGATTCTAGGTTCTCAACCATTTTTCTATCTACTGCTTTTAAATACACACAAAAATCAACTTATTAAAAAAAAAAGTGCCGGACATTATCCATCTGCCTACAGAATTTGCATAGGCAAACACATGAAAAAATAACATTTCCTGTTCTGCCTTTTGCACAAAACATGATACAGCAAAGCATTTTGTCATGTTGCTAAAATCTTCTAAGTTGTTTGAAGGGCTGCATCCTAACCAGTCCCTTTTTGTGGGCATTTTGGTTGTTGTTAATATTTTATTTGAAACGTTGTAATCAATTTTTAAAGCATACTTTACATGCAATGAAGTGCACCCATTCTAAGGGTACAGTCGGATACTTTTTTTTTTAAGATTTTATTTATTTGTCAGAGAGAGAGCACGCACAAGCGGGGCAGCGGCAGGCAGAGGGAGAGGGAGAAGCAGGCTCCCTGCTGAGCAGAAAGCCAGATGCAAAACTCGATGCCAGGACCCTGGGATCATGACCTGAGCTGAAGGCAGCCACTTAACCAACTGAGCCACCCAGGTGTCCCATGGTCTGATACATTTTAACAAGTGGATAAACCCATGCTCCCACCAATACAATCATGATACGGAACATTTTTTTAAAGATTTTTTTTTTAAGATTTTATTTATTTGTTTGAGAGAGAATGAGCACGAGAAGGGGGAGGGTCAGAGGGAGAAGCAGACTCCCCGCTGAGCAGGGAGCCCGATGCGGGGCTCTCTCCTGGGACTTCAGGATCATGACCTGAGCCGAAGGCAGACACTTAACCAACTGAGCCACCCAGGTGCCCTTAAGATTTTATTTTTAAGTAATCTGTACACCCAATGTAGGGCTTGAACTCGCCACCCTGAGATCAAGAGTCACATGCTCCACCAACTGAGCCAGCCAGGCACCCCAAGATACAGGCCATTTTCTTTTCCTTTTTTTTTTTTTAAGATTTATTAATACTTATTTTATTTTTTTAAAGATTTTATTTTTTTATTTGATAGAGACACAGCGAGAGAGGGAACACAAGCAGGGGGAGTGGGAGAGGGAGAAGCAGGCTCCCCACTGAGCAGGGAGTCAGACGTGGGGCTCAATCCCAGGACCCTGGGATCATGACCTGAGCCCAAGGCAGCCCACTTAACTGACTGAGCCACCCAGGCGCCCTTAAGATTTTATTTTTAAGTAATCTCCGCACCCAATGTGGGGCTCGAACTCACAACCCTGAGATCAAAGAGTCACATGCTCCACCAACTGAGCCAGCGAGGCGCCCCAGGAAAATCTTATTTTAAGGCTCTTAAAAAAAATAAATAAATAACAGGCTCTTTTGTAGATTCACACAAGCACCTTTGGTTTCTGGACTGCCCAAAGAATCCTTTTCCATCTTACTTGTAAACTGGGGAGTTACTCTCTGTTATTTCTGTTAAGAAGAGTAGTTGTACTATTTATTATCCCTAGCAATGACATTTCCCAACCTTTTGGATATACTATTTAGAACATTCAGTATAATAGAACATATGCTATTCAGAACACGACATTCATTTCTTTCATTCATCCATTTTTTTCCCCTAAGATTTTATTGTTTGGTTGTGTTTTTTTAAGATTTTATTTATTTGACAGAGGGAGACACAGCGAGAGAGGGAACACAAGCAGGGGGAGTGGGAGAGGGAGAAGCAGGCTTCCCGCTGAGCAGGGAGCCCGATGCGGGGCTTGATCCCAGGACCCCGGGATCATGACCTGAGCCGAAGGCAGATGCCCAACAACTGAGCCACCCAGGCGCCCACATTTTTCTTTCCTTTTTAAAAAGATTTTAACTAATCTCTACACCCAATGCGGGGCTCGACCCCAGGACCGTAGGATTGATGAGGGAGCAGAAGGCTCGCTGAGGACAAAGCGGAAGCTGGCACCCTACAACACCCCATCGCCGCCCCCCTGCATTTGGTATGTGTGACATTCCTCAGGCACTCCTGGCTGCCCTAAAGGAAAAACAAATGGTTAACTGATAGAGATCACAGTCTTGCAAGACATTAGTCTGTCTCAGTTTACAAATGTCCTAGTGATTTACAAGGAAGAAGCTTTCTCATCAATAGCCTAACTTCCAAGAGACCCATAACTCAGTTTCCTGAAGCCCTAACATCACCCTCCCCTCCATAAAATTGAGGGAGGCTGAGGCGGAAGGAAATGTAAATGAAATTGGATTTCTTTTGAACCTGAAGCCCATTGACACATCCCTGTGATAGGAGGAATGTAACATTCCTCCAGGAAACTCCCAATTATCTTCACGTTAGTGCCTCATTAGAGGGGGAAATAGCCTTGGCTTGACAATAACCAGGCCTCCAGTATCCTGAGAGTCTTTAGTATATGACAGTCCTTCTGGACACCCCTTTTGTCCTCACCTCCCCAACTCCTGACTATATAATCACCACTCCCAAGACCACAGGGCAGCAGCCCTTTCTGCCCATGGGTTCTGTCCCCGTGCTTTAATAAACCACCATTTTGCACCAAAGATGCTCAAGAATTCTTTCTTTGTTGTTGGCTCCGGACTCCACCCCACTGAACCTCACCTATATTCCAAAACTGCATCAGGATCATGACCTGAGCCAAAGGCAGACACTTAACTGACTGAGCCACTCAGGCGTCCCGATACAGAACATTTTCATCACCTTTGTTCCTTTCTGTGTGGTGTGTCAAAGCTGGCTAATACCCAGGTATCTGCTTGGGAGAGCCACATTATGTACATCTCTTTTCAAAACTACAGGTTTAGTGACATCACATAAGTCGCTCAAAATTGGCGATGGTGGAAGTGTTTCTGCCAAAGAAACCCGTAAAGTGCCACAAACCGAGTTTGCTTTTTTCTTTTTTGAGAATCAGTTTGCCAGTGCCACTCCTTCTCTCCTTGGCAGTCAACCTTCCATCCTGCAGCCACAGTCTTTCTGACATTTTTATCTTGTGGTTTTTTTAGAACTCTATATAAATAAAATCATGCAGTACATACTCTCCTGTGGCTAGCTTCTTAGCTCAGCATATTTTTGAGAGTCATCAATGTTGTGCATATCAATAGTTCGTTCCTTTTCATTGTATCCCATTGTACGGATACACATCCCAGCAAGAGCATGTATTGTGGTTAACCCAGGAAGGAACAGGTGAGGTAGGGTAAACAGGTTTAGGATTGGCTAGTTTAACAACTTCAGTGGACCAGGGGTCATAGGGACTGTCTCTAATTGTCCGCTACCTGGCTTTGGAGTGATGAGGGCAAAGGAATAGTGACCCTTGTGGGAGCAAGGTGAAGTAGGTTGTTGAGGGAAGGGCTTTGGATTGTAGGTTTGTGGCTAAAAGGGGCACTGAAGGGAGAATAATTTACTATCTCTAAGAATTGGCTAGCCTGGGAGGGGCAGTCTTTCCAGAATCTGCAAGGTCTCAAGATGTCAAAGCGTCAGGAAATACATAAAGTTGTTTTGTTTTGGTTTTTTTAAGATTTTATTTATTTGACAGAGAGAGACACAGCAAGAGAGGGAACACAAGCAGGGGGAGTGGGAGAGGGAGAAGCTGACTTCCTGGCCGAGCAGGGAGCCCGTTGCGGTACTCGATCCCAGGACCCTGGGATCATGACCTGAGCCGAACGCAGACACTTAACGACTGAGCCACCCAGGCACCCCAGGAAATACATAAAGTTAAAAAAAAAAAAAAACATGATTAATACACCTTCTTGAAAGGTTAATCTAGAAAATCTCTGAACTCCGGATGCTAAACATAGCTTAGACAAAGCCTTGGAGAGTACTGAAAAGCAAGGAATTAGGTAAAGACAACATAATACCAAACAGTGAGACCTCCTGGCCCCCTTTTCACCATGGCCCTAAGATTCTCCCAGACGAGCTAATAACCTACAACCAGTAGATTGGAGGATTTTTCTTTGGGAAAACTGACAAACCCTGGAGAAAATACCCATGGATACTGTATTTGTTTCCTAGGGCTGCTGTAGCAAATTACAGCAAAACTTGGTGGCTTAAAACAAAAGAAACTTATTTTTTCCACAGTTCTGGAGGTCAGAAGTTTGAAAACAGGGACATCTGGGTGGCTCAGTCAGTTAAGCATCTGCCTTCAGCTCAGGTCATGATCCCAGAGTCCTGGGATCAAGTCCCAGGTCAGGCTCCCTGCTCAGTGGGGAGCCTGCTTCTCCCTCAAACCACTCCCCCTGCTTTTGTTCCCTCTCTTGCTGGGTCTCTCTCTGTCAAATAAATAAATAAATAAAATCTTTAAAAAAAAATATTCTCAGATAAGGAGATGTTGCATCCATGAAACAAGAACAGAAGGTTATTTAAAAAGAACATGGGGGGTGGCGCCTGGGTGGCTCAGTCATTTGCCTTCGGCTCAGGTCATGATTCCAGGGTCCTGGGATCAAGCCCTGCATCGGGCTCCCTGCTCGGCGGGAAGCCTGCTTCTCCCTCTCCCACTCCCCCTGCTTGTGTTCCCTCTCTTGCTGTCTCTCTCTCTGTCAAATAAATAAATAAAATCTTTAAAAAATAAAATTTAAATTAAAATTAAAAAAGAACATTAGGGAGTAAAACATCTAAAAATATGAAAACCAATAACTTCAATCAAACTGTTGGAAAATAAAACTGAGGAAATAACCTAAAAAAAAAAAAAGTCAGAAAATAGGCATGAGGGGCGCCTGGGTGGCTCAGTCGGTTAAGCATCCCTCTCTTGATCTCAGCTCAGGTCTTGACCTCAGAGTCATGGGTTCAAGCCCCGTGTTGGGCTCCATGCTGGGCTTGGAGCCTACTTAAAAAAAGAAAAGAAAAGAAAATAGGCATGAAAAGATTTTTAAAAGCTAGAGGTAGCCCAGGAGGACTAATATGCAACTCAGAAGAGTTACGGAGAACAATGGAGGGAAAGCATGGAAGGAATAATTCAAGAAATCATTGCAGAACTGAATGGCCTAGATCTCCAGAATGAGAGGCCCACTGAGTGCCAAACATAATGGATGAAAAAGAAATCATGACATTTCAGATCAGTGAGTAAATAGAGGAAGGTTACCAAAACCTCCCAGAGATAAAAAGCAGGTCATGTTCAAAGGAACAACCATCAGAATGGCGCCATGCTTCTCCTCAGCATGCTCGAAGACAGTGGAAGAACACTTCCACATTATTTATGACCTGTAGTTTTACAAATTAGTCACATTCTGAATTCAGGAAAGTAAGCACATTTTCAGACATGTGAAATCTTAAAAACTTTACTTCCTACCCATGGACACTTTCTCAGGAAACCTCTTGGAGGATGTGGTACACCAAAATGAGAGAAAAAAAACCCCAAGAAACAGGAAGACATGTGATCCTGGAAACAGAATATTCAACATAGGTGAGACATGAAGAGAACCCCCAAGATGATGATGAAGGGACATCCCAGGGTGACAGACGGCTTGGCAGCAGGCCTAGTGAGTAATCAGTTAAGATTGGGACAGGGAGACAGAAGGCCCTGGAAAGGATGTCTCCAAGAAATAAGATGAAATGAATAGAAGAAAAATTTACACTTTTAGTGATGGTGGATGATGAATTCATTACAGGAATTTGGAACACTGAGCAAATAAAAATGAATTTGTTTTTATTAATAATGAACTCCAACAAAGTTAAAAAAAAAAAAAAAAGCCTGAAAACGAAACAAAGCTTAATCACAGTAGACTAATGAGCTTGGCTGTGAATAATATTTGTGGTGACATAATTGTGTACGCAGAGTGTATTGATCTCCACCAACCCCAGCACGGCGTGGCTCTCATCCTTGGGGACTGCCTGCCAGCCATCAGGAACTCTCTCTGTCCCAGGTATCCCGGGGTTTCTTTTGGTTAAACAGGAATTGAGTTAGTTAAATCCAATTAGCAAATGAATACATTCACAAATTAAATTGTTGAATCAAAATGACTCTCAGAAAATTGGGTCTAGGGACGCCTGGGTGGCTCAGTCGTTAAGCGTCTGCCTTAGGCTTGGGTCATGATCCCAGGGTCCTGGGATCGAGCTCCGCATCGGGCTCCCTGCTCCGCGGGAAGCCTGCTTCTCCCTCTCCCACTCCCCCTGCTTGTGTGCTGTCTCTCTCTGTCAAATAAATAAATAAAATCCTAAAAAAAAAAAAAAGAAAATTGGGTCTAAGCAAAAGGCTGTGGACAAAAGTATACACACACATCTTTTTTTCTTTTTTAAAACTAGACACTTCGAAAAGATTGTCTGAAGCTTTAAATGTATGTTCTGCTAACTCATTTGAGAACTGATTTTTTGGTTTTTTTTTTAAAGTAAGCTCTATGCCCAGCATGGGGCTTGAACTCACCATCCCGAGATGGAGCGTCTCCTGCTCTACCAATGGAGCCAACCAGGTGCCCCTAACAACATATCATTGTTTATACCCAACATTCATTCTATTATAGGGAAGATAAATCATATATATTTGCATTCAGCGTATGTTAGACTGACACTTAACACATTATATTGCAAAATATTTTCTAGTTTCATTTTTATTTTTCCACTAGACTGTGAGTGATTTGAGGGCAGCCTCTTGTTCTTTCCTCTGCAAGGTTCTGGCACCTAATGCAGACCTGGACTGGCTTGCTTGCTTGCTTGCTTGCTTTTTTTTAAACCTTCTAAGATTTATTGAGTCAAACTGAAAGCACAGTTTGAGATGGTGACCATTTATATCCAGAACGTTCTATTACTCACACAGCGCCGTCCACATCAGCCTGCCCAGCACTGAGGTTGGTGTTTTTATTATCACCGCTTCACCCTCCCGGTTTGCAAAAAAGGATCTGAGTTCCAGAGAGTGCCTTGCTCAAGGTCATAGAAGTCAGCGTTGAAGCTTCTAGTGGAACCTAGGTCTCCTGACACCCAGTGATGCACTTTAAATATTAATTAATGAATTAAAATAGATTGATTTTTATTTTTTATCGTTTTATGTAATTTAAAAAAAAATGTAATTGACACACAATGTTGCATTAGTTTCCGGCGTAACAAGTATAGCGATGCCACAGGTCTGCGC
This sequence comes from Callorhinus ursinus, assembly GCF_003265705.2. Taxonomy (NCBI): domain Eukaryota; kingdom Metazoa; phylum Chordata; class Mammalia; order Carnivora; family Otariidae; genus Callorhinus; species Callorhinus ursinus. The sequence continues at coordinate 7,332,337 of NW_027397114.1, forward strand.
GTTGGGCTGCGCTGTGGCCACGGGAGCAGCTGCCGCCTGTGTTCCCTGTGCTGTGCCTTTCAGTCCCCGCCATGACTTATTCCATAAGGGGAAGCCTGTATCTCCTACTCCGTGTCACCCATTTTGCCTGTCCCCCCGGGGATGCATTTCCCCCCCCAGATTTTACTTATTGGAGAGAGCAGGAGGGAGGGGCCGAGGGAGAGGGAGAGAGAGAATCCCAGGCGGACTCCCACCCCCCCAGCACGGAGCCCCATGTGGGGCTCAACCTCATGACCCTGAGCTGAAATCTAGAGTCAGAGGCTTAACCCACTGAGCCACCCAGGCGCCCCCTCCAGGGATGCACTTTTAAAAATTTTATCATGGTTAAAAAAATTATCATCTTAGCCATTTTCAAGAACATAGCTCAGTAGTATTAAAAATATTCACACTGGTGTGCAACAGCTCTTCAGAACTTTTTTTTCCTCCAGAACTTTTTAATCTTGCAAAACTGGAACTCTGTATGTGCTAAACAACAACCCCCCATGTTCCCCTCCGCCCCCAGCCCCTGGCAACCACCATTCCACTTTCTGTCTCTAGATTCCTGATGTGCACCGAATTATACAGTATATGTGTGGTTTTGTTTTTTGTTTTTGTTTTGCGATTGGCTTATTTCACTTAGCATAATGTCCTCAAGGTTCGTCTGTGTTGTAGCCTGTGTCAGAATTTCCTTCATTTTTAAAGCTGAATAATATTAAATGACACACTGGACCAAATGGACTTCACAGACATATTCAGAACATTCCATCCCAAAGCAA
>NW_027397114.1:7338130-7486196 GCF_003265705.2 Callorhinus ursinus
GGGGTGGCTGGGTGACAGACATTGGGGAGGGTATGTGCTGTGGTGAGCGCTGTGAATTGTGCAAGACTGTTGAATCACAGATCTGTACCTCTGAAATAAATAATGCAATATATGTTAAGAAAAAAAAGAAGATAGCAGGAGGGGAAGAATGAAGGGGGGGAAATCGGAGGGGGAGACGAACCATGAGAGACGATGGACTCTGAGAAACAAACTGAGGGTTCTAGAGGGGAGGGGGTGGGGGGATGGGTTAGCCTGGTGATGGGTATTAAAGAGGGCACGTTTCTGCGTGGAGCACTGGGTGTTATGCACAAACAATGATTCATGGAACACTACATTAAAAACTAATGATGTAAAGTATGGTGATTAACATAACAATGAAAAATTAAAAAATAAAGCTGAATAATATTCCATTGTGATGTATACATCGCATTGTGTTTATCCACTCATCCCTCAATAGACACTTGGGTTGCTTTCCCCTTTTGGCTACTGTGACTAATGCTGCCATGAATGAACGTGGGTGTGCACATATCTCTTTCAATTCTTTTGGGTATATACCCAAAAGTGGGATTCCAGTAACGCATTTTTAGTTATCTAATTAACTAATTAACTAATTAATTAATCCTTCCCAAGCTGAGTGATTTTTATTAGGGCAAGCGTGTATTCGTTGTGTATCTGATTTCCCTTGCCAGCGTGGCTGACTGCTGAGGTGTCCTCCCCTCTGTGCACAGGGCCCCGGGGCTCAGTGTGCCACCGCAGGTGCGGCAAATCCCCTTCCCTCCGGGCGGGGGCGGGGCGGGGGGGGCACAGCCGCAGGGTTAGTACCGCCGAGCGCCGTTTCCTCCTGCGGCCACCTCACCTCCCGCGCCCAGCTTTCCCTCCGCAGCTTCTTCCACTGCTCTCTCTCGGCAGAGCAGTCGGGACACCGCGCCTTCTCCGAGGGCTGCCGGTCCCCTAAGCACCACTCAGGAACCTCGTAGCACTTGCTCTCTCGGAGGAGGTCCCTCCTGGAGACTCGGGGAAGGTGTGTGGCTGAGGATGCCGACTGCGCCAGGATTCTTCCTCCGCCTCCCTCAGCAGTTGGGTGGCCTTCACCATATCCTTTTCATTCTTCTGTTCTTCACGCCGGGCTCTCCTCAAACAAGCCAAGTCCCGGTATTTGTCCCTGTGGACACAATCCGACTCCAGGTGGCTCATACAGCGGCAGCACCTTCTGCTGGTGGGTCCGGTAGGGACCTGGGTGCAGAGGGCCGTGACCGCCTGCCTCCTCCAGCGGCCGCGGGGGCTCCCAGTAATGCATTTTATTTTTTAAAAATTCTCCGCCCAAAAATGATTTGAGGACACTGCCCTACTACCTTCATAAGTATTACCAAAAAAAAAAAAAAAAAAAAAGTTCTGAATCTTAAATGAAGGAAGGAAGGAAGGAAGGAACGATCGGAGGAGCCAGAATGGAAAAGGGGAGCCAATAGAGTAACCTAACATAAGTCTTTGATGGAATAAATTAAAGCTTTTCATCCTTACCCTCCGGAAGTAGCTGCAACTAACTAACCTAAGATCCATCAGAGATGGACCGGAGGGGCCAAAGCTTGTTTCATATGTAAAGAGTTTACTCTTTACATATGAAAGGGTCACAAAGGAGGGATATGATACTCATAATACTTGGTCCATATGGGAGTGGGTGCACAAATTCAGATATTCTGGGTCTGTCACTCCCTCTTCATGAAGGATGGAGGCAGACTGGGGACTGTGGCATAATAGGCTGGTCATAAGTCAGTACTCAGCCCCCGACAATTTGCCAGATCCTCTGATTATTCAACATAAGATGGAGGGGCACCTGGGTGGAAATCTGGATTTTTATGTAAAATGTTGTGATATTTACTTATTTTTAAAGATTTTATTTACTTGAGGGGGGGGTGGGAGGGTAGCAAAGAGAGAGGGACAAGCGGGCTCCTGGCAGAGCAGGGAGCCCCACGCAGGGCTCATCCCAGGACCCTGAGATCATGACCTGAGCTGAAGGCAGACACCCAACCAACTGAGCCACCCAGGCACCCCAAATGTGATTTTTTAAAAAACTGGCATTTACATTTTCAGAAATCTTTAAAAAGCATTATGTCGGTCAAAGGGAAAATACAAGTTTGCAACCTCTGGTGTGTAGTAGAGGAGCATTTATGGTAGTCAGTTACCTCTGGGGAAGAATTGTGTCTGGTTTGTTCAACCAGAACTGGGAAGCGAGTTCTGATAATGGGGCCTCAGTCACCTGTGGAAGCTCTGTCCTTCCACACTGGGGTAATAGTTAATATATTGCCCTTCTGTACCTGGATAATAGTTAATACGTTTCAGGCAGAGAGTCTGAACCGTTAAGTCCTCCATGGTAGTATATCAGTGCTGGTCACATTGGAGAGGTGAACCCCAGGTTTTGCATCCGTCCCGAGGTTTTGTTGTACCTACTTTCGCAGAAGCATGGTAGGAATAAAACATCACAGATTTGGAAAGGTGTTGAAATTTTCCTAAAATGTAATGCAGGTGCTAAGTGGGATCATTATTTTGCCATGAACAGCTCAGAGGAGTGTCATGTTTTTAAACGATGGTGGTTTCTACAAAAGCTGACTTAAGGAGATGCTGGGCACAAGATCTGACTGGAAGAAATCAAGAGGAAAGGGTGTCCGAGTGGTTCTGCTCTGGCAGGTTTGAGGAGGCAGCATGCTGATCTTTTCCGGAAGTGGTGTTGGGGAGTTGGGATGGAGTTGGGAAATACACATGGCCATAAATGGTGTGATCCTGCTCCAAACAACTGAGCTCATCCCTGGGCTTCAGGAACCTCATGCTGGAAATTTCGACTGAAATGAACTTCTGACCTTTCCATCAGTTCCCTTGAGTAAGTCAGGGTTTTATGGACTATTTCCTATTCCCACTTAGGAGGGGATTTGAACTATTACTTCTATTACTTAAGAAGGCAGCACAGTATAGTATTACCACTAATGATATTATATCAGTAGTTTTCCTAAAGCGCTAAAGACCTTTCACTTGTATTCTTCTCATTTTGTTCCCTGGTGACTCTAGGAGTATTATTCTCATTGCACAGATGCAGAAACTCATGGTTTCCCATTGTCCTTTACCTAAAGTATAGAATCTTTTTTCTTTCTTTTTTTTATAAAGATTTTATTTATTTATTTATTTGACAGAGAGAGACACAGTGAGAGAGGGAACCCAAGCAGGGGGAGTGGGAGAGGGAGAAGCAGACTTCTGCTGAGCAGGGAGCCTGATGCAGGGCTCCATCCTAGGACCCTGAGATCATGACCTGAGCCGAAAGCAGATGCTTAACACTGAGCCACCCAGGCGCCTCTCTTTCTTCCTTTCTCTTTCTTTCTTTCTCTTTCTTTCTCTTTCTTTCTTTCTTTCTTTCTTTCTTTCTTTCTTTCTTTCTTTCTTTCTTTCTTTTTTTTTTAGTAATCTCTATGCACAACATGGGGCTCGAACTTGCGACTCCGAGATCAAGCACTCACATTCCACCGACGGAGTGACGGAGGCAGCCAGGCATCCCAGTGTGGAATCTTTAATGTGGCCTGAGTCCCTCCCTAGTCTGGCCCTGGCCTGCATCTCCAGATTTCTCTTCCACCACTTTTCCAAGAGTTCTCTTTGTTCCCTCTAGTCTGGATTTCCTTTGGTTCTTTAAATAGGTCAGGTTCTTTTCAGCCACAGGCCATTGTACATGCTATTTCTTCTGCCTAGAACACTTTTCCCTTTCTTCTTTGCCTGGTTAGCAACTACTCATCTTCCAGGCCTCTGTTTAACATCATTTCTTCATGGGAGCCTTTCCTGAACATCCAGGCGACATCGGATTCCTCAGTAATGGCCTCTTATACCACTCTGCCCTTCCTATTCCAAAGACTCATCACACTTAGAAGTACTCATTCACTATTTCTCTTTCTTTTCTTCTTTTCCTAAGATTGTATTTATTTATTTGACAGAGCGAGAGAGCACAAGCAGGGGGAGCGACAGAGGGAGAGGGAGAAGCAGACTCCCTGCTGAGCAGGTGGGGCTCCCGCGGCAGGTGTCCGACAGGTAAGCCTGACTGGTGGGAGGAACCCGTGGCCTCATTTCAACAACTGCAGCAAGCTGAAGTCCCTGCGGGTTGCAATCTGTGAGAAAGGGCACTTTTTTCTTCTTTTCCTTCCCCGCCCCCCAAGCCAGCTGCGTGTCCTCACCAAAGTCTTTGTGATATCCATCACTGTAGCACTTCCGAAGTCTAGTTCATGGCGATAACCACCACAATCTGTAACTAAACACACAGGCGGCGGTGTATAGGGTTGCAATGTTAGTTCCAAATACAGTGCTGTTCACATCTCCGGTGAGGAAAGAACACTGAGTGAATTCATTACACGAACCACTTAAACTAATTGAGCGAGGAGCTGAAAGCCGCATTCCTCAAATGTGTGCCCGCCACAAAATGGGCGTTTCACATCAGGCAGTCAGGCTGGAAAACACGCGTGAATCAGTGCATCTAAACAAGGAAGAAATGCTCCTTGGGGCGCCTGCATGGCTCAGTCGTTAAGCGTCTGCCTTCGGCTCAGGTCATGATCCCAGGGTCCTGGGATCGAGCCCCACATCGGGCTCCCTGCTCGGCAGGAAGCCTGCTTCTCCCCCTCCCACTCCCCCTGCTTGGGTTCCCTCTCTCGCTGTGTCTCTCTCTGTCAAATAAACAAAATCTTAAAAAAAAAAAAAAAAAAGAAAGAAAGAAATGCTCCTCAAGGTGTGCATTTGCCAACTGTTTATTTGTTCTCAAGTCATATCCTCAGGACTGAGAGCATGACATCAGGGGTCACAGGTCAGAGCCTAGCACACTTAGCTTCCTGAGGCAAAGACTGAAAATGCGTGGCATCTGTTACAAAGAGGAACAAGCAAAAGGGGCACAACCCATCTTCATTACTAAAAAGAATTAAATGCATAAACTAGAGTGTAAAAACATAGCTGGAGGAATATTTCCCAAACTCATCTGTAATCAGGATTGTCTTGGGGAGGCAGGTTTATAAGAAGAGATAGTCACTTTTTTTTCCCTTTCAAAATTTAAAAGAGTATGTATAACATTTGTATTTTTTTAAAGATTTTATTTATTTATTTGACACAGAGAGAGAGAGAGCACAAGCAGGAGGCAGAGGGAGAAGCAGACTCTCTGCTGAGCAGAGAGCCAGATGCGGGACTCGATCCCAGCCAGGACCCTGGGATTGTGACCTGAGCCGAAGGTAGACTCTTAACTGACTGACCCACCCAGGTGCCCCATGTATTTTTTTAATTAAAAAAAAATTTTTTTAAAAGACTTGATGCTTTTTTTTTTTAAGATTTTATTTATTTGACAGAGTGAGACACAGCAAAAGAGGGAACACAGCAGAGGGAGTGGGAGAGGGAGAGAAGCAGGCTTCCCGCCGAGCAGGGAGCCCGATGCGGGGCTCGATCCCAGGACCCTGGGACCATGACCTGAGCCGAAGGCAGACGCTTAATGACTGAGCCACCCAGGCGCCCCTAATTCTTAAATTTTTTTTAAAAGATTCTTATGTATTCATTTGAGAGAGAGAGGGAGGGAATGAGTGAGGGGAGGGGCAGTGGAAGAGGGAGGAGCAGACTCCCCGCTGAGCAGGGAGGCCCAACACAGGACTCAATCCCAGGACTCTGGAATCATGACCTGAGCGGAAGGCAGACTCTTGACCAACTGAGCCACCCAGGCTCCCCTGTATTACATTTGTAAACAGAAATAAAATTTTAAGTCCATAGGGGTTAGTGATACAATGTTCTTAGACGAAGAGCAGTGTTACAATGAGGCTGCTAAAGAAGAACATACATTATGTAACTATTTTCTACCATAAACAAAAAATACACTTGCAAACACTTGATGTAGAACCGGGTGGTCCAACAGAACTTTCTTCGGTGATGGAATATGATGTGTATCTGGTATTGCCCAATATAGTGGCCACTAGCTGTATGTGGCTAATGAACACTTGAAATGTGGAACTTAATTTTTAATTTATTTGAATTTAAACTTAAATAGCTACATATGGTCAGAGGCTACTGTACTTGGACACACAGCTCTAGAACCTTCCATTTTCTGGGAAGAAGAGTGTCAGCAAGGGCAGGGAGAGCAGACCAGATTTGGTAGCCATGTTGTCTTACATAAGTCATGTACTGTTTTGTTGTCTACACAGAGATCATCTGTATATTCTATTACTGTTCAAGGAATGAAGTGAGAAACTCTGAATGGCCAAAGCAATCTTGAGAAAGAAGAAAGCTGGAGGCATCATACTCCCTGATTTCAAACTATATTACAAAGGCTATGATAATTAAAACAATATGGTATTGGCATAAAAACAGATACACAGATCAATGAAACAAGATAGAGAGCCCAGAAAAAAACACATTTATGTATGGCCAATTAATTTATGACACAGGAGTTAAGAATATACAACAGGGAAAGGACAGTCTGTTCAATAAGCCGTGTTGGGAAAATGGTAAGCCACATGCAAAAGAATGAAACTTGCCCACTATCTTTCACCATACACCAAGATTAACTCAAGGTGGATTAAAGACTTGAATATAGCACCTGAAACCATAAAACTCCTAGAAGAAAACATAGTTGGCATAGGTCCTGGCAATGTTTTTTTTAACCTGACACCAAAAGCAAAAGCAATAAAAGCAAAAATAAATGAGACTTCATCATATTAAAAAGCTTCTACACAGCAAAGGAAACCAACAAAACAAAAAGGCAAACTTTACTGAATGGGAGAAAATATTTGCAAATCATGTATTTATAAGGGGCTAATATCCAAAATATATAAAGAACTCATACAACTCAATAGCAAAAAACACTTCACAAATAATCCAATTAAAAATGGACATAAGATCTGAATAGACATTTTTTTCAAAGATATGCAGATGACCAACAGGCACATGAAATGATATTCAACATCATTAATCATCAGTGAAATACATATCAAAACCACAATTAGCTTTCACTTTACACCTGTCAGGATGGCTAGTATCAAAAAGACAAGAAATAACAAGTGTTGGTGATGGTGAGGAGAAAATTGAACCCTTGTGCACTACTGGTGGGAATGTAAATTGGCGCAGCCACTATGGAAAACAGTATGGAGGTTCTTTAAAAAATTAGAAACAAAACTACCATACGATCTAGCAATTCCTCTTTTGGGTATTTATCTGAAGAAAATGAAAATACTGACTCAAAAAGATATATGCACCCCATGTTCACTGCAGCATTATTTACAATAACCAAAATATGGAAACAACCTGTGTCCACCAATGGATGGATGAATAAGGAAATTGTAGCATGTACACACACAGACACAGACACACACAGACACACACGCTAGAATATTACTCAGCCATAAAAAAGAATGAAATCTTGCCATTTGCAACAACATGGATGGACCTTAAGGGCATTATGCTAAGTGAAATAAGTCAGATTGAGAAAGACAAATACTGAGAGATTTCTCTTAAATGTGAAATCTTAAAAAAGTAAAAACAAAAAAACCAAGCTCATTGATACAGAGAACAGATTGGTGGTTGCCAGAAGCCCCAAAGGGTGGTGGTGAAGGGGGTGGGGAAAAAAGAAAAAGAACAAAGTAAGAGAAGGTACTTCTTTACACTCTTAAAGGCCACAGCATTAACTTCATCCTACCATACCCCTTTACATTCCCCTTTCAAGTGCTCTGTTCCTAGAGGAGGGAACTGACCTATTAAGAAAGCAATAGTTGGGGGCGCCTGGGTGGCTCAGTTGGTTAGGCGACTGCTCGGGTCATGGTCCTGGAGTCCCAGGATCGAGCCCCGCATCGGGCTCCCTGCTCAGCAGGGAGTCTGCTTCTCCCTCTGACCCTCCCCCGTCTCGTGTTCTCTCTCTCATTCTCTCTCTCTCATATAAATAAATAAATAATCTAAAAAAAAAAAAAAAGAAAGAAAGCAATAGTTGGGCACCTGGGTGGCTCAGTCAGTTAAGCATCCAACTCTTTGACTCAGGACTTCATCTCAGGGTCCTGAGATTCAAGGTGCATCAGGCTCTGCACTCAGCATGGAGTCTGCTTGAGAAACTCTCTCCTTCTCCCTCTGCCCCTCCCACTCATGCTTTCTCTGTCTCTAAAATAAGTCTTACGGGGCGCCTGGGTGGCTCAGTTGGTTAAGCATCTGCCTTTGGCTCAGGTCATGATCCCAGGGTCCTGGGATTGTGCCCCAGGGAGACTGCTTCTCCTTCTCCCTCTCTCTCAAATCAATAAATGAAATCTTAAAAAAAAAATCTTAAGAAAGCAACAATCATCTCATCCATCCTCATTCATGTCAACTATTTTAAATGTTTTGTACTTTTTCTTATAAACTGTTTCTCCATCTCGCCTGCATTATCTTGCATTGTGTTCTTGAGACTTCTATTGAATCCTTAGCCATTCAATATTTAGTTTTCTTAACTTCCTTAGTAGAAGTCTAAATAGTAGAGAACACTAAGAAGAGAATATCCATAAGATTAGCATATATAACACAAAGTAGATAATCAGCCCCCTAATAGAGTGGGCTGAAATTGCAGTATAATGTAATATACCCGCACAATTTGTCAAATAGATGACAAAGGTTAAATTTGGTTGGGGGTGGAGGGGGAGGCAGGTGTCTCAGAGGACCAGACTGGTATGGTCAAACTATGACAAGATTTAATTTTTTTTCTTCCTGGTAGTCATCTTTTAATTGGTGTGCAGCATGTCTGCTGTCAGCGGCTGGCAACTTCCCTGAGAAAGCGTAGATTAATAGTAAGCTATGTTTCTCCTCTGTTGCCAATTCTAGCTCAGTATTGGAACCAGAAGTTCAATGGTGAAAGCTACAGCCACCGGATGCCAGCAACAGAACTACAGGGGCAACCAGACCTTTTTACAAGTGCTACTAACAACGCGTCGACTCTCCTTCCTTTGGCCCTGCCACCGATCACGGTTGCCATCGCATGTGCTGATGGAACCACCAATCCTCTGATGTGGTTTCTGAGGGAAAGCAGCTGTTTGGCCTCATGTTTACGAACACCGGGGTCTCCTATCGCTTATACTTGTGTTTGAAACCAAACACCTTGGCCAGTCTGTGTCGACCAGGGGTGGTACAAGAAGGCACTGTCCATCTTGGGTGAGTTTTTGTACCATCACAAAAGAGAAGACAGTCTTATAAAAGAAAATTAAACAACGCTGAGAGCCTAAAACCAGTGTGTAGTAAGAGGAGACTCTTTTTTTTTTTTTTCCAAGATTTTATTTATTTGACAGAGACACAGTGAGAGAGGGAACACAAGCAGGGGGAGTGGGAGAGGGAGAAGCAGGCTCCCCACTTTGTGGGGAGCCCGATGTGGGGCTCGATCCCAGGACCCTGGAATCATTACCAGAGCCGAAGGCAGATGCCTAACGACTGAGCCACCCAGGCGCCCCAGAGGAGATTCCTTTCTCACCAAGTAATTGATTATTCAGTCAAAACTGAGGCTGTCTGTAAGTACAGGCTATAAATAGATGATCAGAAGCTTTTTTTTTTTCTGCCCTGCCAAGAAAAAGAATCAGTAACCCTACAGATGTGGCTCCAATCTTTCTGATAACATTCTAGGACCTGTTTGGGTAATAGAACTGAAAGAACTCTTTTAAAGCTACAGAACTCCTTGCATACACTCTAAATTGCACACTACAGAGATATGTTCTTTACAGATAATTTCAAGGGGTTCCTTGCATCCTGAAACCCATCCTTAGAAACTGGAAGTTTAAGAATTCATCCACCACCATGTAGTATTCCAAAAAGCTTTATTGTTTCCCATTAATAAAAAATAATATAAAATTCTCTATAGGAAGGATCAACCCATTCATTCCCCCTTTTTTTTAAATAATTTTTTTTTTTTAAGCAAGCTCTATGAGGAGCTTAAACTCAAGACCCTGAGATCAAGAGTCACATGCTCTACTGACTGAACCAGCCAGGTGCCCCACATTTCTCTTTTTCAACTTTCTGATTTCTACTAAAAGCTTTAACCAAGAAGTCTTAGGGTTAAAGGAAAATCATTCAGTATATTTAAAACTGTTGCCTAGATCCAGTCTGACTGCATGATCTTCTAATCGTGGAGACATGACAATTAGCAAGAACACAGGATTTAGAGACCAGTGAGCTTGGGCTGACCATTGGTTCTAAGTTATTCATTGTATAACTACTTTACCTAATTTTTTTGAGCCTGCTTTCTCACCTGTAAAATGAGTCTATTACCTGATAGGGAGCTACTTGGAAGACAAACAATAAAGTAAAACATCTGACACCGAAAAGGCTGAATTAAGACCTTTAGAGACCCAAATCATCAGGACTCCAGTGCCAGAATCAGTCAAGATATTAGTAGAAAACAGAGAACACACTCGAACTGGGTAACTTGAAGAAGGTTTAATAAGGGGACTATTTACAAAGACATGGGAAAGTTCAGGAGAACCAACAAGGAATAATGGAGTAATCCAGAGCTAGAAGGGGAATAGTTCTATTCCTAGATTTGAAGGGGCAAAGTGAAGGAGCTAGAAGCTCGAGAGGGCTGCTTAATTAGGAGTCATGGTCTTTGGTAGAGCAACACAGACAACCCCTGTGACCTGGGTATGAGGAAGCCTGGGGAATAAATACCCTCACCATCCTTTCCTCATGCCTTTTGATCTTGAGGGTATTACTAATTGGATCAACACAGCCTGAAGTCAGAGGGCAAAGGAGCCTGTTAATGCAGTCCATTGGGGCCAACCCCTCCTGGGGCACAGAACAGGATGGACAGCAGCTCTGAAGGGGACACGGAAGATCTCCTGCACCACTTCTGCCCCAGCAAAATTCAAACTACTAAACTATTAAACACAAAACCTGCATGTATGCTGAAACTGAAGTACCTTCTTTCTAGAACTTTTAATTATAAACTTCCGAGTTTTTCTGTTTTTTTAATTTTAAGTAGCCTCCACACCCAACATAGGGATTGAACTCACAACCCAGAGATCAAGAGTCTACACAATCTACTGACTGAGCCAGCCAGGGGCCCCTTGAGTTCTTATTATTAAAAGCAGATTTCTTTTCTCAGACTTTCTGGTGTCCCTGCTTTGCTGATGCCTTAAGCACATGCCTAGATGGCCTCTAGCGCGGCCATGAGTGTGGCCCCTGGACAGAAAAGCCTCGATAAACGTCAACTGGTAAGTCTCTAGTTAACTCCCGAATGCTAACTCTAAGGATCTCTAAGAGATTTCTGAGCATCCAGAACAAATTTAGAAAGAATCTTAGGATTTTTCTGTTTAGGTATTACTCATTAAGGAATTCAGAAATTGGATTTTCTTAGACTCAAAAAATCCTTTGGTCGTTAAAACTTCTTATAATCCTAGTGAGTGACAGGAAAGTTTATAGTTCCTTATGAAAGAGAATAAAAGAAATCAGGACATCAATTTCACATTGACATTTTTATTAACGCCAACTTTTTAATTATTATTTTTTTAAAACAATAGCACAAAAATGTTTCAAGGAAGCAGTCTCACAATCTGATGACCTTCTGAAATATAGTTAAGCCACACCAAATATGAAATTCCTGTTAATAACACAAAACAAATATTTTTAAAAAGGAAAAATAAGAGGAAAAAGAAAAAAAAGGAAAAAAGGTAGGGGCAGAGGAAAGCAATGAAGTGTAGAGTTAAAACTCACTGGGTCAGGTAGGTGAGGCTTGTTAGTAGGATACACTGTTAAAGCAAAGAGTGGCACACACAGGCTTATGGTCTTTGCTGTTCTATCCAGTCACCACTAATACACGGCCCCTGCAGCGGGGGCCACTGACTTCTTCTACGTCCACGGTGAACCGGGAGAAGCCAGTGTTGATACTATCATGAAGAGGTTTAACCGTTGGCCTGTCGGACAACTACGACCATTTTGTTTGTTTTTTAGCAGAATAACTCCTTCAGGACGGCCTGGCTGAAAACCCTTTAATTTCTATGTCTCACCTATATGCATCTCAGGGCTCTTAAAAGTTATCTTAAAAAAGAAAGAAAAAATAATGTATATCAGTTTCTCTTATTTAATGTGGCTATAAAAGATGTTTCCTTATTATTTCTTGATCTCTAAGAAGGACACCGGGGGTGGAGGTTGGGGGTGGAACTAAGAGGAAGAATAAACCCAGACCAGGAGAGGTTTGGTTTTTTTTTTTTTTTTTTTTTTCACTTTTTTTTTTTCCTTTTGGCTGGGTGGTCACACAGGAGGGAAGGCATGGAGGAAAATTATGATCCTTGGTTCAGAATGAGTTATGCGGAAAATATATCTTCCCGATCACTCCCCATGCCAAAAAAAAAAAAAAAACCAAAAAAAAAAAACCACCAAAAAAAACCCCCCCAAAAACCAAAAACCCAACAAACCCCAAAAAAACCAAAAAACACTTGGAATTATGCACAGACTCTATGTTATACCAGCTATCAGCCTTTCACGTTTAACCATTCCCAGCAATGGACACTACCCTTGGCTTGTAGGCTGCTTGCAGAACCTACTTCACAAAAAATCTTCTTCACCCAGAAGCCTCTAGTTTCCTTTTGGTAGGTTATAAAAACAGAACATCTGTCATTAACAGGAGAGTGTTAAATACTTTTAACCACTGACAAGGCTTCAGGAAGTTTCACAGTTTCGTTATGCTCTATTTTATTACTATCATATTTACATTTTTACTTTTTATTTTTATTTTTTTGCTGAATTGCTGATTTTCCTTTTTCAATAGGATTTAATTCTGGAGTGTGAGCAGGAACCAGTTAACTACATTCATTGTCCAACCCCCACTGGTTTGAAAGAAGACTCCAAATTCTTGGCATGTGAATCAGCTGTTCGGTAGCCCCACCTTATCCCCCCAGCAGCCAAGCGGCAGGACTGCAGCGGTGGTGTGCTCAGGGCTCACGCTGTAGGTGGTGAGGCTTTTCGCTGAAGGAGGTACTGGTGAATGCTCTCAGCATCTCGCTTTAGCCAAGCAGCATTCAGCAGGATATTTTCACAACACTGCTGGATGGTGCGCTCAGCTGAAGGAGCCGGATGACTCTCGAAGAAAGCCTGGTATAAAACAACGCAGAACGCAGGATCATTACTAGCAATAGTAAGAAGGTACTAATAACACAGGTCATGAAAAAACACCCACTGTTCTGTAAAGGATTCAAAAGCTTCAATCATGAAAATTTTATAATTGCCACTCCCAGGCTAAAAGAAAACAAGCAGCTTCTTGGACTTGCATATAGGAATTCTTCTCCAAATATATGCTTAAAATTGAATCAAAAGTTAATAAAGAGAACCTACGGCCTTTCTTTCAGACTCATCATCTAGTGGTTAGTGTAGGTTTTGGAATTAGGCTTGGGACTGAAATCTAGGCTTGGTCATGTATTAGCCTATGACTTTTAGTTAAATTAACTCTTCTGTTTTCTCATTCATGAGAAAATATTTACTCCAGACGATTAAAGAGAAACCCATATAAACTGTTAACATAATGGTTGGCAGGCAGAGTCCTTAAGGACTCAAACACATTCTGACTGCTTCTAAAAGAGATTAAATTGTGAAGGATGACAAAACCACAAAGCTTTGATTACTGCTCCATAGACTCACATTTTTCATACAAGACTATTTCTGAGTTTATTATAATTTATCACAAAGCTTATTGATTAAAGATGCAATAAACTATTTTCTAATGAAGTATGCCAAGTTTCACAGAAAACAAAGCAACTCTTGTGGCGCCTGGGTGGCTCAGTCAGTTAAGCGTCCCACTCTTGATTTCAGCTCAGGTCATGATTTCGGGGTCCTGGGACCAAGCCCCGAGTCAGGCTCCAGGCTCAGTGGGGACTCTGCTTGAGATTCTCTCTCTCCCTCTGCCCCTCCCCCACTCTCTCTCACTCTGTCTCTCTCTCTCTCTCTCTTAAATACAAACCAGCAAAAGGATGGGGGTCTTTGAACTAGTCATCACAGGCGTAAAAGAGAGAATGACTAATTCATCAGATTAAGTCTAGAACTTTTAGAAATCAATAACCTTATTTTGTTTACACAGATGACAATGGCCCCTGCTCCAAGGCTCCTTAGGGCCTGAGTAAGATACAGGACTTCCCCTCACTCCATCTCAACAAATAGCACTACCATTTACATAAAAGAAACCTGGGAATCCTCCTCGACTCTTCCTTCTTCCTCTGCCAAGGTATGTTCACAACACAGAGAAGCCACTCAGTAAATATTTGTTGAACTAAAGATTAACAAAATCAGGCCCCGTGAATTTCATTACTCCTTCTCCCCCAAGCTACTTTATCATTCTTGCTTGGAGAGTTAGCATCCCAACATCTTCTCTTCCCTATTCCACACTATTCTCCACACTGCAGCCAGACTGAAATTTTTATCACAAAAATCACGTCAACTCACTGTTTATAAGCAATTCAAGGGCTTTTCACTCTCAGGAAAATGTTCATACGGCCTACAAGGCCCTCCATGGTCTGGCCGCTACCTATTTTAACCAACCTCAGCTCGGCAACTCACTGCCCTTCCCCTCCAAAACCTGTATATGTACTTCTCCTTCAGAGTACTTATATGCTTTACAATAAAGGAACTGTTTGCACAATATACTATGTAAACTAAATGAAGGCAGAGATCAAGTCTTTCACTGTTTTCTCAAGATATGAATTCTTAAAATCCTATTCCTAAAATGGTTTGCAGAGTGAATGAGACAACACTATAGCTCTCAGAACTTCCACATTTATGCCTCATAACCCCACTGCCCTCAAGAAGATGAAGGTGAAAATGACATTTCAAAGGTACTTCACAATTAAATGCAATGGAAGGCTTAAAGTTAAGATTTTTTAAAAAAATATTCTCCAGAATCAAGTATCTCTTTATTTATTTTTAAGATTTTATTTATTTATTTGACAGAGAGAGACACAGCGAGAGAGGGAACACAAGCAGGGGGAGGGGGAGAGGGAGAAGCAGGCTTCCCATGGAGCAGGGAGCCCGATGTGGGGCTCGATCCCAGGACCCTGGGACCATGACCTGAGCCGAAGGCAGATGCCCAACTACTGAGGCACCCAGGCGCCCCTGAAGTTAAGATTTTCCTAACCAGTGCAGATTTGTTCCTCAAATGAACTTTACCACTTAACTGACTATTGACCTTTGTAAAGGCTAAAAGGAGAGCCCTACATAGCCATCTTGTCTCCCTCTGCATATGGCAGGTCTAGGAAGGTTATTAGAAAGGAAAAAATTATAAAGGACCTACTACTCCCTTCCGTCCCACTATGTTAGTTACTCTAAATAACAATCTTATTATCATCCCATTTTATGGATGAGGAGACGTAGGGAGCTCATAGGGGTTAAAAATTTGCTTGAAGGGCGCCTGGGTGGCTCAGTTGGTTAAGCGACTGCCTTCGGCTCAGGTCATGATCCTGGAGTCCCGGGATCGAGTCCCGCGTTGGGCTCCCTGCTCGGCAGGGAGTCTGCTTCTCCCTCTGACCCTCTTCCCTCTCGTGCTCTCTATCTCTCATTCTCGCTCTCATTCTCTCTCTCTCTCAAATAAATAAATAAAATCTTAAAAAAAAAAAAGACCAATCTTTAAAAAAAAAAAAAAAACTTGCTTGAAGTCACATAGCTAATAGGGCAGGGCACGGATTTCTACTCAGATTGACTGATTCCAAGTTCCAGGTTCTTTCAGCCATATTTCAATGCCCTCAAAGATGATTCCAACCCCAAATTCTTCAAGCATTAAAGACACAACCCAAGCTGTCTTTTTCCAAGCAAAAACAAGGATAAATACAGCATGACCCCAACACTGTATGATTATAATTTGGCTCATTAGTGTTTTTACTTACTACCTTGAAAAGTAAAAAGTAAATAGCACTTTGCTTACCTTAACCTCTCCAGCCATTTTATCAACTGCAAATCCCTCAACTGATAGCTGAAAAAAACACACCAGTTTAAACAGTAAATGCAACTAAAAGAGGCTAGGAACAAAATTCCATTTTTCCTAAAAATGAATCATTCCATTCTCTCCCAACTTCAGAATATTCTAGAGGGTGCAGGATGGGTGATGGATAAGCCCTTTAATAAAGCTAATAACTATTTAAAGAAACTCTTCCTCCCTCCCTCCCTCTCTCCTTCTTTAGAAACTCTTGAAGAGCAAAGACCATAGTCTATAGGCCTAGTGAACCATGGATGTCTCTAAATAACATCCATGATAAACGAGGTACTCAAAATAAAAATCTTCACATACCTTTATTAGTCTGGATATTAAGAATCCTCCCTGGTATCGATTATAAAGTTCTTCCCAGTTGTCTTTTATAAACTTCCAAGCAGCCTTCCTTCCATGCTTGCTGCCTCCAGCCACTCCACCAATTACTGATACAGTGTCCTGTGGACGTACCTCTTCCTAAAAAGAGAAAAAGAACAAAAAATCTACTGTATTCAAAACATCTTCTGGGGCAGGAATGGCAAATGCTTTTGAGAGTACCCAAGTAATCACAATGAAGACCCTCATTCCTTGTTTTAGGAATAACTGGCACTAGAAGCTTCCACCAAAGAGGAGACTGTTTAACCTAAAGATGAGCCAAATTGAGAATGAAGCATTGAGACAGGTACAAACAGGCTACTCGACAGATATTTGCTTGGGTTCCTCCAGGGTAAAGAAAGGAAGAGACAGAAGATAGGTACAGGGATAAATAGGCTTTCCAGTTTATTTCTGCTTCCAACTATTCTGATTCTCACCATTAGAAGGAGATAAATAGGTCAGTAGCAAAAGTCCACTCATTTTCCCCAGACTAAGAGGAAGACTTAGTTTAGGGTTAAAGCAGATCTAGAGGATACTGAATCAAAGACACTTGCCACAGATCAGTGGGTTACAATTCCCTCTATAAGCAGTTTTTGTTGTAACTTACTGAAAGTGCAAACGTGAGGACTTTTTGAATCAATTCAGGTGAAAGAGTAGCCCCAAGGACCCTTTCAATTCGGTTTTTCTCTTCCTGCATATCTGCTTGTTTGTGAAGCTACAATGAAAAAATAAAGAGATAGTTAACTCTCCTAGAAGTTATGCATATGATTGTATGAGCTTCTTTCCCAAACTTTTGCTCTATATTCTCGTTGGCTGAGATTGCAGGGTATGAAATTAACAGAAGATAATACTTTTCAAGATGTTCAGGCACTACATTTATCATATGCCATTACAGTAAGTCATTAAATGTAAGTGTGTACTACGTGAATGGCTTGTCATCAGTTCTGAGCAGTTTAACATCAAGATCTGAGGAGTATGATGTCTGACTAATGTTCTATGTTAGATGAACAAACTAATCATCACTAATACCATTGAAGGTCGTCAATTTATTTCTAACAGTAAAAAATAAATGTTAATATTAATTCATGAGTCTCTGATCAGTGGGATTCTGTACCATCACATTTTTCAACTACAAAATCAGCACATGCCGAATGTAGAAAATTAGGAAAATAGAGAAGCATAAAGAAAAAATTAAATTATTGGGGGGCCTGGGTGGCTCAGCTGGTTGAGTGTCTGCCTTCAGCTCAGGTCATGATCTCAGGGTCCTGCGATCAAGCCTTGCATCAGGCTCCCTACTCTGTGGGAAGTCTGCTTCTGTCTTTCCCTCTGCCCCTCACCCCCACTCATGTTCTCTCTCTCTCTCTCTCTCAAATAAATGAATCAAATCTTTAGGAAAAAAAAGAAAAAAAATTAAATTGTTATGATATGTACACATTACCAAATTGGAAATAAGATCATCTTATACCTATTTTGTGACCTTTAAAAATTTTTAAAATTATAGGTAAGTTTTATTTTCTTTATACTTTTATAGTCTCTAAATCTTCCATAGTGAATATACCAGTCTTTTTTTAATCATCAGAAGCAAAACATTATTATACATGTAAAAAATTAGAATTACAAGGGCATATGAGATGCCTCTCCAAGACAACTTAATCTATAGACTGTTGATCTTCTCTCCCACTGAAGATTCTATACTGACCAGTGTCTGTAGACCCCATCACAGGTCCCAGTTTCCTCTTCCTTTCCTTTGGACCCTTGAGGAGCAGTGTGGTGAAATAAATAGGAAGTCAGGAGACCTGGGTTCTAGTCTCAGTTTTGCCTCTAACTAGCTGTGTGATCTTGACTAAGTCCTTAACCTCTCTGGATCTCAGTTTCCCATCTGTAAAATGAGTGGGGTGGACAGATAATTTCTTTGGTCCTTTTCAGCTCCAATACTCAAGGCCTGACTGAACACTGGCTTTCAGGAAGCATTGTTTTCCCCAAGGAGAACCTGTTATATAAGACCACTAGATGGCACCATAACACCACATTCCAAATACACTTTGACATAAAATATACTTATTTTTTTATCCTGTCTCATTATTCCTAAATTACCAACAGAAAACAATCCTCCTCATCTCCCATCAACTGGTTTCTTGACGAAACCTAATTTGGCCTTCATTAGAGCTCTTCCTATAGTAAAGCAGAATTACAGTCAGCTCCCTTGCGTTAACAGATGCAAATACTTATTAAATATACATACTAGTACTAGTGTAAGTTCTTTGAAGTATGACAGGACATGAAAATGTCAAAGCTATCTGTCACGAGAATCCTAGAACCCCTATTTTGTTCCATACTTTTATGGAAAAGACAAAATCCACAAATACTTGATTTCATCTGCAAAGAAATACATGATTTATAGTGCACAGGTTCACAGAATACTAAGAATGAGAAGGGACCTCAATGTCATTTAATTGAAAGGTAAACCCAAAGTATAATTTTTATATCATTAGAAGGAAACTCTTGTACAAGATCAGTAGTTAAAATGGCACATTTTGAGTTTCTTTTCAAACTATTCTAATCATTTAAACAGGATTTGTTTAAAACTAAATACTAGAGGGGCGCCTGGGTGGCTCAGTTGTTAAGTGTCTGCATTTGGCTCAGGTCATGATCCCAGGGTCCTGGGATTGAGCCCCGCATTGGGCTCCCTGCTCGGCAGGAAGCCTGCTTCTCCCTCTGCCACTCCCCCTGCTTGTGTTCCCTCTCTCGCTGTCTCTGTCAAATAAATAAATAAAATCTTTAAAAAAACAAAAACAAAAACTAAATACTAGAAATTAGATCTGTAATTCTGATCCACTTGAGATCAGGAAAGTGTTCTTAATCCATTAAAGATGGAAGTAATAAAGTACATCCCATTCCTGTTTTGTTTATTGCCCCCTAAGTGCAGGTTTTTAAATGAATGGGCTTTACAGGTTTGATTTAGGCACATTTTGCACATTTTATTTGATGGTAATAGATTCAGCTCCCTCCATCTCCAGTGCAACCAGAATAGTCAAGTTATTTCTTAGATTGATGATAACCACATGGACAGGGACTGGAGACAGCGCTTGTCCCACAGTGTTAGTATTAGAGTTTAATTACATGCCAACTACCCTGGGAAAACTATGGAGGCGATGCAGGCAGGTCACATCATTTCCTGTCCATTCATAAAAGGCACTGGAAGCTCAAACCCTTGAGACACCTGATCATCTATCCGCCCCCCCGTTTTTTAAAGTTCTATCTATCATCTATCTACCTATCTATCTAACTATCTATCTATCTATCTATCTATCTATTTACTTGACAGAGAGAGGGAACACAAGCAGGCAGAGCGGCAGGCAGAGGGAGAGGGAGAAGCAGGCTTCCCGCAGAGCAGGGAACCCAATGCGGGACTCGATCCCAGGACCCTGGGATCATGACCTGAGCCGAAGGCAGACGCTTAACGACTGAGCCACCCAGGCGCCCCCATCTATCCTCTTTCTAAGCACAGACACAAACGTTTTCTTTAAAATGGGAAGTACCCTAGTAAGTTTACATTGAAGGAAAAAATTTTAAGAACTTGACATGTTAAAATGAACATTTCAATTTTTAGATTTAAGATGCATAAACTTACAAATAAAGTGAAGAAATTAGATGACTTTTGGCATCGTATTGGTAGTATACATGAAGAAGACATTATATATTTCTCCCATAGTTTCTTTTCTTTTTGAGAGAGAGAAAGAGAGAATTCGGGGGGGGGGTTGGCGCTGAGGGAGAGAGAGAATCCTAAGCAGACTCCCTGCCGAGTGCAGAGTCCAACATGGAGCTCCATCTAATGACCTTGAGATCATGACCTGAGCTGAAATCAAGAGTCAGACGCTTAACGGACTGAGCCACCCAGGCGCCCCTCCCATAGTTTCTTAGTATTTGCCTGTCTGCAATATGCATATCTGCATGTATTTCTTTTGCCCAGACTTTTAACCACCTAAAGCTCATAATCTCTGTGTCGATTCAAGTTCAACAGCAGAAAATGGGAGCCCTTCCCAAATTTACTCACTTTTAGCATAATGTCTAAGGTAGTGCCATCACCATGCTTCAAAACAGTCAGATAGACCTACAGGAGAATACAGGAACAAAAAAGAAGGCATATGATTAAATGTATCTTGTCCCAAATAGTCCAATGTTAAGAAAAGACATAAAGTGAGTCAAAAAACTTATAAACAGCTGTGTGTGGATGTTACATTACAAACTGTGGCAAAGAGCTTAGAGCCCACATTGAAAACCAGCAAGGTAGACAGCATGTAGTAAGTAACAGCAGCTCACACCAGCTCTCTCAGGGAAATGTGCACTGATGATCACCTTTCAGCACCAGAGTGTGGTCTGAGAAACTTTAAACAAAGGAGAAGTTGGCTACAAACCACCTAAATGGCACCTATTAAATCAGTCAGATATGGTTTGTGGGTCAGTACTTAGGTCATTTTTGGTTACCATTAAATACATTCCATACTATATACATAATGATGCAGTCGCTTAGAAATCAAGGTTATTTTCATGAAAACCTACAGGACTCCTGAGATCAGCGGAGAGAATCTGTTTCCCTTCTACGTGGTCTTTAAACCGACGACGGGCTTCTTCTAACGTTGCCTTATGTCCCGCTTTTCCTAGTTTGCCCAGAACCAAGCCCCTCAGGAGTGCATCTAGATGACCTGATTAAGAAGTAAAAGAGACATGAAACTGCTTAAAAATCCTGTTTTCACAAATATGCCACCTGGCTATCTTATAAATTGTGTCATATTATGTCTACCATCTTGAACAATCAATTACCTTAGTATCTGAGAGAACACCTGATTTACATTATTCAAATCATAAGAGTGAAATGAAGTGCTAAACAGACTAGATAAATAAATTCATTGACTTTGTCTACAAATGCCATTGATCTGAATTTATTAAATGTTCACTCCATCTAGGTAATTATACTGCTAAGGATTATATGTGAAAGGAACAGGCTTAGGTCTTGCAGTTTTGACCCAAGATTCAGAGAAAGGTCACATACAGAACCAGTATGCTGTGTATAATAAATTGAAACCTTAGATTTAAAAATCAACCTCTGATGGATCTATTTACTCCAAAGATGTGTAAATGGGCAATAAGCACATAAAGAGATGTTCAACACTGGTCATTAGGAAAATGCAAATCAAAACCACAATGAGATGCCACTTTATACCCACTAGGATGACTGAAAAAGATAATAACAAGCATGGAGAAATTAGAACCCTCATACATTGCTGGTGGGAGTGTAAAATGTGGCCACTTTGAAAAACAACCTGGCAATTCCTAAAGAGGTTAAACACAGAGTTACCATATGATCCAGCAATTCTACTCTTAGGTATATACCCAAGGGAAATGAAAGCATTTTGTCCACACAAAAACTTGTACACACATGTTCATAGCAGTATTCACAACTGTCAAGCAGAAACCATCCAAACATCCATCAAGTGATGAATATACAAAATGTGGTACGCCCATACAGTAGAATATTACTCAGCTGTAAAAGGAATGCAGTATTGATATACAATGCAAAATGGATATACCTTGGAAATATTCTGCTAAGTGAAAAATGCGAGACATGAAAGGCTACATGGGGTATGAGCCCATTGATATGAAATGCCCAGAGTAGGCAAATCCATAGAGACAGGAAGCAGATTAGTGGTTGCCAGGGACGGGGGTTGCCAGGGAATGGGGAGTGACTGCCAATGAGTATGCAGTTTCTTTTGAGGCTAAAGAAACTGTTCTGGAATTAGATAGTGGTGATAGTTGTGCAACCTTGTGAACAAACTAAAAAAGACTGAGTTGTACACTTTAAAAAGGTCCATTTTATGATATACTGATTATATCTCAAAAAAAAAAGTTAACACTAGCAACGATCGACTGCAATACCAAAATGGACAGATAAGTCATGGTATATTCATACAATGAATACTACTAAGCAATAAAAAGGAATGAACACACTGGATGTATCTTAAGCATTATACTGAACGAGAGAAGCCAGAGAGAAGAACAGAATATATATTAGGATTCCATTTACATAAAGTTCTATAAGAGGTAATATTAATCTAGGGTGAAAGAAGGCAGAACAGTGTTTGCCTGCATGGGACGGGTAGGGGGCACCTGAGTGGCAGGGACTGACTGGGACGGGGCCCCAAGGTAACCTCCTTAGGTGTATGCATCTGTCAAAAGTCACTGAACTGTAACATTTAAATTTATGTGCACCTTGCTACATTTAAATCATAACTCAGTAAAAAGTAAGTTTAAGAAAACCACAGGAGATCAATAGATAGGACAAGAGGACATTAGTGAAGAACCAATTTATAATTCTGGCTCTGGTACTGACTTGCTATGTGATTCAAGACAACGTTTTGTTATTTTGCCGTTTGACTCCTCCATCTATAAAACTAGAAAGCTAAAGACATTCTCCCTATTTCATAAAGCTGTGTTTGAGCCCAAAAGTTTTACATATTTTCACCATGAAAATGAAGGACAACATCCACTAATTTGCCTGTATCTGTCTTCACATACCTCTCCTGTCTTGTTTCTGGGATCTGTGCTCCTGTCTAAAGCCACCTCCTCCCCTGGACCCCGACTCCTTTCCATCACTGGCCATTGCTCAGCTACTACTCCCTACTCTTTCACATCACGAATTTTTCTGTTACTCATGCATCACTGTTATCAGCACAAAAACGTTATAAAATCTCCCACTTGATTAAAAAAATGCCTCCACTCCAGACTACCCCCTTTCAGCAAAACTCCTTTAAAAAGTTGTCTCAGTGTGCTGTCTCCTTTTCCCCTACTCCTAGTCCGGAGAACACAAAACTGGTCTCCACCACTCCACAAAATCTGCCAATGTAATCCTCAATTCTTCTTTATCTTGCCTGACTCAGAGCTGCATGTGTCATGTGGATAACTCTCCTTCCGGGACATCTCCTCCCTCCTGACTCTCCCAACTCACTCACTGGTCAGTCAGTCTCCCCAGCTGATTGCTCCTCTTCCACCCAATCTCCAAATCCTAGCCTCACCTAGGACCTAGTCCTCAGACCTTTCTTCTCTGCACCTACATTCAAGCCCTGCATGATCTCATCCAGTCTCATGGCTATAAATACCATCTACACACTAAATGGATTTATTCCACCTAGACCTCTAGGCATGATACTCTCCACCAGGGTGTCTAAAAGGACCTCCCATTTCCCAAGTCCAAAACCCAACTCCTGACTGCCTCTGCCCCCAGCATGCTTCTATGGCAGCCTTCCCCACTCCTGTAGATGGCAACCTCACTCCTTCAGGCCCCAATGTGGGGGCTCCTTTTACTCCACTGCAGCCAGTCCACCACCAAATAGGTTCAGGTCTACCTTCAAAACATCCACAGAATTTACCACCTGCAAGTGTGAGCTGTAGCCAGTGCCTCAACTGGACTACTGAAACAGCTTTGTAACTTGTCTCCCTGCTCCTTTCTCTTGCCTCCCGACTCCAGTCTGGTTTTCACACAGCTGAATACATCCAGTCATGTTCTTCTGCTTCAACTCTCAGGTTCGTTTCTCATACCACTAACGGTGAAAGTCCAAAATGTACTAGCTCCCACAGGTCCAACAGGAGCTGAATTGCTTCCTACACCCTGTCTCCCTCCATACTCTGTCCTGTTATTACAACAACCGAAGCCTGCTCCTGCCGCAGGCCTTCTGTACTGGTTGCTCCCTCTCTGGACCATTTCCCTCTAGACAGCCTCCCAGCTCTCTGCTCATGCTCACATATCACCTCATCATGAGGGACGGCTGCTCTGGCCACTCTCTATGAGCTACCGGCTTCCTCCTCTTTGTCTACCTCACCTAACTGTATTTTTCTTCATGATGCCCACTGCCACCTAAAATACCACACATTTAATGGTTTGCTGTGTCTCCCACTAGAATGTAAGTCACACAGGGCAATGCTTTCTTCACTGCTGTGAAAGCTCCCAGAATAGAACCTGGTATTTACTAGGTGCATAAATATTTGTTGAATCAATGAAGGGAAAACACAGAACTCTAGGTAATTGTTACTGTTGTTCTTATTGCAAAAGACCCCATCCCAGATCAAGACTGCTCGGGAGGAAATACCATCTTTAGTTATTTGCAGATGGTAGAAAATAATTATATATAAAGCCTTAAGATCACCATCCCCAACATTTACAGGACAGCAAAAGAGTAAATATATGATTACAGAAATAATCAGAGAGAACACATGGAGAAAGTAAATAACTTCCTTAATTCAGGTACTGTCTCTCAGTATCTTTACAAGTTGTACATACAAGGTGCCTGGTATTTAGGGTAATAATAATTAAAATAATCCAAAATTCCCTTTAGCTATTTTTTTTAAAGATTTTATTTATTTATTTGACAGAGAGAGACACAGCAAGAGAGGGAACCCAAGCAGGGGGGGTGGGAGGGGGAGAAGCAGGGCCTCCCGCCGAGCAGGGAGCCCGATGTGGGGCTCGATCCCAGAACCCTGAGATCATGTGACCTGAGCCGAAGGCAGACGCTTAAGGACTGAGCCACCCAGGTGCCCCCCCTTTAGCTATTCTTGATTATAGATGGGCCTTTGGAACTCTGTAAAAGATTTCTATTTCCACCATTTGCTTTGTTTACAAATCATATTTAGCAGTGAATACACATAACCACCACTGTTTTTATGTTGAGACCCATGTAATTTCACCAGTAAACTTAAAAGACCCAAGATTTCATTTCTGGCGAGCTGAATACATAGTAACATCCAGCAGATACAAAGACACTACTGATACTGTTAACCACAGCTGAGTAAAAAAGGATCAATTTCTCATCAATTCCTTCCCCATTCAGTACATCCATTACCTTCTCCAGGTTTGGGGTCCCAGCCCAGTCTCTCCCCTATAGGTGAAAAGACATCTTTCACAAACTCCTGGATTTCCTCATAGAAGTCTGTGTGGGACAAGAGAGTTGAGAGAATCCCCAGGTTACAGCTCAGGTCGCTCCATACAGTATAATTGGGCTCATTCACAAAAGCCTCCATGACTTTTAGAACCTCTACAGTGCTAATGATTCCAGCTCGAGCCTGGGATAGGAAAAAACATAAATTAATCTAGTCTTCAAAAACTAAAACAAAAAAACATAAGCATGCATTTTCAGCATTATCTACTGCTAGTTAGTCATGTCTCTGGTTTAAAGGAAATGAGACTATATAAATTCAGGAGATTATTAGAATAAAAATCCTAACATGACAACATTCCTTATTTACTTTTTTGCTATTTATAAAAGAGCCAAGTGAAAAAGCACTATTTGGTGACAGAAGGTGGCTACACTTGTGGTGAGCACAGCATGATGTGGAGACGTGTGGAATCACTGTGTTGCACCCCTGAAACTAATGTAACATTGTGTGTCAACTATACTTCAATGGAAAAGAAAGAAAGAAAGAAAGAAAGAAAGAAAGAAAGAAAGAAAGAAAGAAAGAAAGAAAAAGAAAGCAAGAAAGAAAATAACTTCCTATTTCTATCCAGTGTCTGGGGCCTTGGCTTTGTTTTTATCTTAAAAATTCTCATACTTTCAGAAAAGATGCAAAAATAGTTAGGGCTTTGGTTTTTGACAGAGGCTGTTTCAAAACTGGACCTGCAAACTGTGTCAACTTCAGCCTGTCCTTTATGCATTTCTAAAAGAAGGCAAACTGGAAGGCACTACAAATTCAGAGTCCTTTCAGAATTAACTAATAGAGCTAGGAAAAAGAACTTCTGTTACAGCAGCCAACTGCACAAACACACCACTCTCCTGGGACAGGTCTCTCTCAGCAATGAGATCAGCAGATGTGAGGTTTTGTGCATCAGTGCTAATCTGTGTTTATACAGAGGAGGAATCCAAAACCAGTTACTGCAGAGGGGAGGGAAAATTTCAAGTCCAATTTAAAGGAACACTAGGAGGAATCTGACAATTTATCACAGACATCTGGAAATTATCTAACCTCTGTTGGAGTCATAAAGATAATACTACTAATTGCTGATTTAAATCCCTCCTGGAACAAAGCCAAATATAACAATTCTAAAGCTAATGGACTATTATTATTTGAGTACCAATGGAATGTTAAAAAATTCTAGATGTTTCCAGCAAAGTATAATCACTATTTTAGAAAAAGATGAATCACTCTGAATTAATTATTTTAAAAAACACATCAGTAGGGAAGTTTCTTCAAGGCTCATACCTATCCTATTTCTACTGAAAAGAATTTCTGCCTTACAAAGGACAGTTTTAGTTGCAAAACCTGGCTTAGGAGTAGTGGGATGGGATTTGTTTCTGGTAAATTAAAAAGGTTCGATCTTGTCCTGTTAATTAATAATTATTCATTTGCTCTAGTCCCAAAAGGTGTTCAACCTTCAGGAAGAACCATATTCTTCTAATTATGTTTCAGGAGGACACTCCAGAAAAAACAAAATCCTTTAATCAACAAAATCCATCATACTACTTGAGAGAGGCTCACCAAGGAGAAGAGGTCATTCTGTAATCCAAGTCGATCCACAGGGGGCAGAGAGAGGTCACGAATGCCTGGTAATAAACTTTCCAGCATGGCTGAGCTGTACTGCGTCCGATAAAATCCAACTGTTCCCAGGTTTAACTGAAAAGACACCCAATGGGTATTATTAATTAAACAGTTGCCTTTGTTTTTTTAAAGCATCTTGAGCAGGGGCGCCTGGTGGCTCAGTTGGTTAAGCGACTGCCTTCGGCTCTGGTCATGATCCTGGAGTCACTGGATCGAGTCCCGCATCGGGCTCCCTGCTCAGCAGGGAGTCTGCTTCTCCCTCTGACCCTCCCCACTCTCATGTGCTCTCTCTCTCTCTCAAATAAATAAATAAAATCTTTAAAAAAAAAAGCATCTTGAGCAGGTGTGAAAGTTGTTCTGGTTTTCATTTATCTGAGCGAAAACAACAAAGCTCACATATACAGGCAGGGATGAAAATGAAACAACACATAAAGACAGAAATTGGTTGTCGGGGTGCCTGGGTGGCTCAGTCGATTAAGCGTCTGATTCTTGATTTCAGCTCAGGTTATGATCTCAGGGTTGGGAGATCGAGCCCCATGTCAGGCTCCAAACTGAGCTTGATGGTAGGGAGGCAGAGAGTCACAGGGGCCAGTTTTTATCTACTCTCAGTGGACAGTTTTAAGTTTACAGAAAATATTTACTATATGTAAGAGCGCATGGACAGTGGAATCTCTGAGGAAGACTAAGCCTTTATATTTATCTTTTCAGCCAGAGTCTCAACAGAACAACAATGCTCAGATCCTAGATTTTAAAGAATTATGTGGACTTAAAAGGTAATTTCATGTGATTTGTGGAGTGAGGTAATCACAGACTGTCATTATTCTCTATAGGCTATTTACCAACAGGCAAAAAAAAAAATTTTTTTTTTTTAAAGATTTTACTTATTTATTTGACAGAGAGATAGAGAGCACAGACAGGCAGAGCGGCAGGGAGAGGGAGAAGCAGACTCCCCGCCAAGCAGGGAATCCAATGCGGGGCTCGAGCGCAGGACCCCGGGATCACGACCTGAGCCAAAGGCAGACACCCAACCGACTGAGCCACCCAGGTGCCCCAAAAATATTTTTGATAATACTTATATATAAAATGTTTTAAAGCTAAAATAATAGCATAAGATATATTTTACTATTTATATATAAGTATTTTTTAAAATCACTTCACAATAATACAACTGCTGTTTTATTGGTCCCTTTAACTTTTACTGCAGTAATAATACCTTTATTTACTCAATTACAAACACTGCGTACATGTTTTTCTCATTTATAATAAAAATTTCATATGGCTACATAATCTCCCAGATGTAATTTCAAATGGTAATATAGTATTCCACTAAGTATATTTTAAAAATATATGTTAAAACAAAGGGAGAAATGGTTTTTTTCAGAAAAGCACAGAAGTCTGAGACAACGTGTAATTCCTATTAGGAACCTATAACTGGAAGAAAAGTGTAGTAGATACTTTCATTATGAATGGTACAGAATACAGGATAATGAAAAATCATCTTTACCAACTGTTATTTTTTGTGAAATGGTTTTCCAACACCAGTTATCGGAATTTCACATTTCAATGACACACTTATTATTATACGTCCGATCTCACTTGATTATAGCTGTATATTTACAACGAAAACACATCATCCAAGTTAACATCTCATTACAATGACAGTGCAGTTTGAAGTTGCAAGACTACAAATCTTTTGGTTAATGTGACTTTACACATAATCTACTATTTTTTCCCCTTTGATCCTATCCTTTAATATCTGCTTATACCACTTCCTTAACTGACGTAAGGGAAGATACCTAGACCATATTATTTGAAAAACTGGCCCTAAACTTCACACAGGAAAGTTTAGTAATGCTTTTGTCTGTGCAAGTCCTAGTCTAAACTAAGGCAGAATTTAGAGCCAGCCATAAAGTGCATAAAGGGAGTGAGAGAAATCAATTAATTTTGGTCAGATAAAAATGGCCAGGCCATTTCTAGACTTACCTTTACCCACTGGTCTGGTTTGACATTTTTCAAAACCACATTCATCTCTGGCTTGTCCATCAGAATTTTCAGTTTGGCATGGTTGGGATCTTCGCTAGTAGAGATTGTGATAGGAACCATCCACTGGGGACAGTCTTCTCCTTAGGCAAGAGAAGAACGAATAGGAAACTTGAAAAATAATTTGTCACTGGAAGAAACAGAGGGTAAGGTGGAGAGAGAGGGGACAGGTGTCCTACACATGAGCTTGAGTCTAACTTAAAGCCAATAGCTCATTTTCAGTGGTACATAAATTCTTCCATAATCTGAATAATACTAGTACAAAGGAAGAGAGGATTTTTTTTTAACAAAATCACAATAGCTTAAAAAAGGAGAACAGTTTATTCAGTTGTAGTATCACAAATATAGTGATTTTAATTTGTCATTTTCCCTTTACAGAGCAACAGACACAGTAATGATTTTACTGTTAAAAGAAATTTCAAGTAGGTGAAAGCTCTCACATAGCATTTAAAAACATTCTAAGGTGCAGTCCTCAACAGGTATATATACTACTAAAACACTGAAGGGTTGATTTTTATTTCTGTGATAGACGTGATACTCCCCGGAGCTGATAGATTCCATCAATAAAAAGTTATAGCTAAAAGTCCAAACTTTTGTAAGGCAGATAACATACTGTCTTTTAGGTATCAGAAAGCAAAACAGACTTTGAATTAAGATACCAAACAGAAGAGAGTCACTGCCCAATGCATTATTCTAACTATTAATAAGTTATATAGCTTTATGCTATTAGGCTAAAGCACAAATTAGAATTTTCTCCTAATGTTGGGATAGTTCAGGTTTTAATACTGCCTATACTGGTCACAGAGTATTTGAAAAAACTGCAAAACCTGTCAGTCCTACCATGCAGACTGGTATGAGGCAGCAAACAGAAACTGTAACGCTTTGGGATTTATTTTGGATAATAAACCTGTCATCTGACTTGTCAGCCATAGTTATCTAAAGAGTAATTCTAAATGCTAAGGAAGGTTAAGGATGGAAGGCTGTACCTCTTAACCCTAGTAGGTGTACCGTATTTTGGAGGGCAGAGCATGAAAAGGTATTGGTGATTCTGATATATACCTTCCCTTATTAAGAATTATTGTTTTAAAGGAGGTGAGAGGGGGGCCTGGGTGGCACAGTTGGTTAAGCGTCTGCCTTCCGCTCAGGTCATGATCCCAGGGTCCTGGGATCGAGCCCCACACTGGGCTCCCTGTTCAGCAGGGAGCCTGCCTCTCCTCCCTCTGCCTGCCTGTCTGCCTACTTATGAATGGTACAGAGTACAGGATAATCTTTACCCACTGTTATTTTTTGTGAAATGGTTTTCCAACACCAGTTATAGGAATTTCACATTTCAGTGACACACTTATTATTATATGTCTGATCTCACTTGATTATAGCTGTATGTTTACAACAACACATCATTCAAGTTAACACCTCATTACAATGACAGTGCAGTTTGAAGTTGCAATTAATAAGAATCTCTCTCTCTCTAATAAATAAATAAAATCTTAAAAAAAAATGAAGCGAGAAAGGTGCAGAGAAACACTTTTAATTTCCTGAGCAAAAGAATCAATGACCTGTAGAAATATTTGAAAAACCATAGTTGAGTGGTGGTTAAAGGTATAAATTCATGTAATCCAACCATTTTGTTTCAATTCCTACTCTTTAACTCACTAGATAGGTGACCTTGGGCCACTTAACTAACCCAGCTATGCCTCAGCTCCCTCATTTGTAAAAGGAAATACTATCTACCTAATGGGACTGCTGAGGCTGTAAAACAAGGATCCGTTATACTGATTAGCATGGTAACTGGTACATAATAATGCTAAATAATCACTGGGCTTTATTTATTTATTTGTTTACTTACTTAGTATGCTCAATAATTAAAAAAAAAAAATTAGCTACCCACACAAATGTGCACCAAGGCTTCTTTTAGGGATGAAGGCTAAAGCATTACTTCTTGGGTTGTTCCTATCCTAATTCATTCCTTTATAGCTTCCAATAACACACAA
The DNA here is from genome assembly GCF_003265705.2 of Callorhinus ursinus. Taxonomy (NCBI): domain Eukaryota; kingdom Metazoa; phylum Chordata; class Mammalia; order Carnivora; family Otariidae; genus Callorhinus; species Callorhinus ursinus. Next base: position 7,369,043 of record NW_027397114.1, read on the forward strand.
AGACATGGAATTTCAAAAATCAAAGAATATCAAAACACTACAAATACCTCATGAATCTCCTTTTTTCATTTCCTAGATTTGTATTTTATTACCATTTCCTTGTTTTTATTTAATTCTATTAAAATATTACAGAATGGATAATTATTTCCTATTAATTGGAACACTACTCATATGGTATCCAAATTCATTTATCAGCTCCCACATATAGCCACTTGCTTACCAACATATGGTCCACTGGCACAGAACTTCCTTTGGGACAACCTCAATAATCTGTCATCTTCTACCTAAAGAAGGAAAACAAAAGCTAAAATAGTAGTATTCACACTTTTTTTGGAGGGGGCAATACTTCTGTGACAAAGTAGAAGGTGAAACCAGTATAGCCAAATGTCTCAGAACCCAAAGTGCAACAGTGATGAAGATGATGATAGACAGAATGGGAGAAAAGGCACCGCTTCTCATTTAGACTTCAAAATAACAATACTTTAAATAAAAGTGGGTGATAAATAAAAGGTCATGTTCTATGTAATGAAGGGATATACATGCAGACAAGAACTTTAAAGTGTTACCATTTTCTCAAGGATACATAGCGATAAATAATACTGCAGCAAGCTGTTTTAATCTTTATAGAGGGAGGTTGTATCTCCAGACTCTTCCACTTCTAAAAAGTGGTAACCTCAGATTAGCATGTTAGGAATTCAAATTTTTAGAATGACAAATAAACATGAAAAAGACCAATTAACATGAAAGAGGCACACACCTTGCTTCAAAGGCTGAGCTTTGCAATGAAACACAAAAAAAAGTGGTGGAGGAAAAACTGCAACACACTAAAAAGCCAGAAGCAACAAAGGCAAGTACATATTTTTAAAAAATACTTCAATAGTATGCGTTCATTTGTTTTACTTATCATTTGTTAATATGTCCTGGAACATTTTAAATAATGTTAAGATATAACAGATTTAGCATCACCCACATCAAATGTAAGATTAGGCCATGATCTTTATGGATAAACTGACTACACAAGACAGAACTGAAAAGCTAAAAGATCTGAGTAAAGAAGCAATGACCACTTTGATGCCACAAAGAACTTGCTAATGAACTTAAACACTGCATCACTGATTAGTTATTTGTCACAGAGAGGTCCTCCAGAAAGTTGAAAGGTGACTTTTAAATTGATTCAGAAATAAAGCAAAAATGTTTACATTTAGGGAATATAAAGTGAGAAATAAATCATAATCAAGATATTATATGTTGGAGTGCTCTATTTTTAAAGGAATTAAGAGTCATAGATAGGCTTTTTATTTTTTTATTTATTTTTTATTTATTTTTTAAAGATTTTATTTATTTATTTGAGAGAGAGAGAGAATGAGAGATAGAAAGCACGAGAGGGCAGAGGGTCAGAGGGAGAAGCAGACTCCCTGCTGAGCAGGGAGCCCGATGCGGGACTCGATCCCGGGACTCCAGGATCATGACCTGAGCCGAAGGCAGTCGCTTAACCAACTGAGCCACCCAGGCGCCCTAGGCTTTTTATTTTTATTATAGTGTGAAATGGAGGATGACTTTGGCTGTGTTTGTGGACAAAAAACAACAAAGCAAAGAAAGTAAGACTTTGAAAGTAGCTTGATGGAAAAGTTAATTTAGTCTCAGTAAGAGAGAGGAAGTCAGGTATTAGTATCCTAACTGATACCTTAAAAATGTGTTCTGCTTGAAGAAAAAAATATGGCCTAATAGTCTGCTTTTCATGTAATCACTAAATAGTTTTGAAGTGTTGACAGTTTTTGAGGGAATGAAATCCCCAGGGGTGAAAAGATCATCTTTGTAGCATGTCATTATTCTTAAAAACAGATAAAATGAAAACTAGTTGTTAGTCAATATAGAATGTCAATGTCAAGTTTGATCAGGCATCTCCTATTAACAGACCAGTTCAAAGTGGAGGAGGAAGAGTAGAAAGAAACAAAATGGTCATAATGGCCTAACAGTAGGTCACTAAACTTCTAGATATCTTTTCCCACCCATAAGAAATGATTGATTGCATTCCCTAAACTACCTTTTCAAATGCTCAATCTGAGGTCTTCAAATGTGTATATACTTTATTATAAAACACAATCATGTTTAAGGGTAAGATGTGGCTCCAAAAGGTTAATAACCTGCAAGCACTGTAACAAATCATGTAAATTGGGGTGCATTTTGAGAGTACAAGGGCTAGTTTAAGTGTCACCTAGAATTCTTACCATACAAAAAACCAAATTTACTAACTTAACTTAGAATGCCATATTGAGAAAATCTTTGCAAAACATACCTAGTTTTATGGACAGTGAAGAACCACAAGAGCAAACATATACCAAAAAAGAGCTATGAATCTTCCTCCCTAAAAATGAATAGTAATTAATTCTCTGTGCAGGTCAAAAAACCATGGAAAATAAATATAAGAGAACAATTTCATAATTTCATATAATTAAACTAAGTTAAGATAAACTTCCTGGTATGCATTGAAGGCTGATGTGTATTTTGAACTACACCTCTCTGAATGCAGCTAACAGCTCAACTAATAATAGTGCAATTCTAATCAAAATCACATTGCCACCCAACCAACACTAAAACTAATTTTAGGGACACCTGGCTGTTTCAGCTGGTAGAGCATATGACTCTTGGTCTCAGGGTTGTGGCTTTAAGACCTAAGTTGAGTATAGAGATTACTTAAAAATAAAATCTTAAAAAAAAACCCAACTAATTTTAAAGAATATTATAAATTGGTGTAGAATTTTAACAAATGCTATTTCTGCATCTATTGAAGTGATTATATGGTTCTTCACCTGTATTCTGTTAATGTAGTGACTATGAATCAATATACTGTTTTATTTTGTTTTGTTTTGTTTAAGATTTTATTTATTTGACAGACAGACAGCCAGCCAGAGAGGAAACACAAACGGGGGAGCAGGAGAGGGAGAAGCAGGCTTCCCGTAGAGCAGGGAGCCCGATGTGGGGCTCAATCCCAGGACCCTGGGATCATGACCTGAGCTGAAGACAGCCACCTCACCAACTGAGCCACACAGGTGCCCCTGTTTTTTTAACTGTTAAACCAACTTTGCATTCCTGGAATAAATCCCACTCGTTCATTTTAGATTTATATCAAGGGGTGCCTGGCTGGCTCAGTCAGAAGAGCAAGCAACTCTTGATCTCAGGTTCGTGAGTTCAAGCCCCACATGGGGTATAGAGATTACTTAAATAAGCAAATAAATAAATAAATAAACTTTAAAAAAAAAAAGAACATATCAAGTTTACAAAGTTTTCCTTGGGGACAGTAAAAGTAGACAACATTTTGTTTTCTGCTGTAAGTATGTATGATTTTAATGATGTGGGGGACAAACTATTCAGTATAGAGATAATAAATCACTGAGAAAACAATGCAAGAGCTGGCTTAAATGTTACCTAGAATACTTAAAGTACAGAAAAGCAAATTTGAAAATACTGAATTTCATTTAATACAGTAGTAGATGAACTGGAGGACTTTTTATAAGGTTACCTGTTCTGCTTCCACATAAATGAGGGGGAATCCCATTTGTTTGGTCCAGGTATTCATCACCGCTGCTATAGGTTTACCACTGGCATTTTCTAAACTTTCCCAGAGATCCTCTAGAAGATAAACACAAACAATGAAAATCTAAAATGTTTACATTTTTGTTTTCCTAAACAAACCAGAAATTTTACATAACTCCTGACACTACATTGCTAACCAATTTTTTGGTTCTTTCAGGTTCAGGAGACAAACAGGGGGTCAAATTAATGTCCCCTCACCTCCCCATTAAATAAACTCTATTACAAAAACTGGTCTTATAGTCTAAGATGTCCTTAATTGTTCCAATTTACTAAAAAAATCACAAATTATAGGGGTGCCTGGCTGGCTCAGTCGGTGGAGCATGCGACTCTTGATCTCGGAGTCGTGAGTTCGAGCCCCACATTGGGCCTAGAGTTTACTTAAAAAGAAAATCACAAATTATAATAACCAAAAGATAAACAGGTGAGTTCAAACAAGAAGAAATAGAAACAAATAGAAACATATTCAAGATCATCCCTAAATAATCATCTACAAACTTAAAACCATTATACCCATTTGATTAACAGAGGTTACAAAATATTCAATGCTCTGAGGTTGAAGTAAAACTCATAGGGTCAAACAGCACTGGTGGTCGAGTAAACAAAAGAGCAATACAATGTGATACACACTAGAATTGGGACATGAACAGAGGAAAAGCCCTTCAAGAAAAATCCAAGAAAAATAAAGGCTTCACAAGAGTTAGCTTTTGGTCTGCATCTTGAAGAGGGTGTTCATTAGGCTGACAAAGGGAAAAGGGCAATCCAGGTAGACAGAGTAAATGGTCTATGTACAAAGAAGAAAGTGTAAGAAAAGACAGAAAATATCAGTAACAGCAAATTTTCAATAGGCTGAAGACAGAGGCCCAGGTGTGGGAGCACTGAGGCTGAGATAGCAGGCTGGGGCTGAGCTGCTAAGACTGTGGGGCTCTACTGTGGGGGGGGGAGTGAAGTATCTCGAGTGTTTTTAATTAGTAGGTGATGCAATCAGAGATTCGCTTTAGAAAGATAACCCTGGCCAGCCTCAGAGTGAGAGAGAAAACCAAAGAGAGTACTAAGCTGGTAGGCAACTGCAGAGTTCAGGAGAGATCATGAAGGCATGAATTAAGGAAAGGGGAGTGAGGAGAGACAGAGGATCAAAACCATAGATGGTGACTGCACTGTGTCTGAACTACCAATTGTCTTTCATAACATAAGCAAACCAAGCAAAAGGTCCATGGTAAGCCTCGCTGTGCAAAAGGTGGCCTATAAACCAGTGCCACTGGCTTCACTGGGAGCTTGTTGGGCAGATCCTAAGGTCTCACCCCAGACCTACTGAATTAGAAACATTTCCATAGACCCTGGGTCACTGTGTGTACATTATAATTTAAGAACTATAAGGTTCTGGGGCACCTGGGTGGCTCAGTTGTTAAGCGTCTGCCTTCAGCTCAGGTGATGAACCCAGGGCCCTGGGATCGAGCCCCATATCGGGCTCCCAGCTCGGCGGGAAGCCTGCTTCTCCCTCTCCCACTCCCCCTGCTTCTGTTCCCCCTCTCGCTGTGTCTCTCTCTGTCAAATAAATGAATAAAACCTTTAAAAAAAAAAAGAACTATAAGGGTCTTTCCTCATGTATTGTACGTATGCATGCTAAAGACTCAGAAAACTTACAGGAGCACATTTCTCTGTAGCTCTGCTTTAAGGAACAGAATGCCTCTCTCTCTTATAAACTGAGGTGGAAATTTACGGCAGGGGGTGGGGGTAGTGTGGGAGGGGAGAGTGTCAAGGTTACATCATGTCCTGAACAGAGAGGCAGATATACTCTGTATTTTTAATTCACAGGTCACAAACCTCAGGAACAGCACATGCCAGGCCTCTCTGAACTTTTGTCATTCTATTAGATACTAGTGACATTATACAAATCTTACCTTTTTTTTAAGATTTTATCTATTTATTTGACAGACAGAGACACAGCGAGAGAGGGAACACAAGCAGGGGGAGTGGGAGAGGGAGAAGCAGGCTTCTTGCTGAGCAGGGAGCCTGATGCGGGGCTCGATCCCAGGACCCCGGGACCATGACCTGAGCCGAAGGTAGATGCCCAACCAACTGAGCCACCCAGGTGCCCCCACAAATCTTGCTTTTAAACTATTTTTGTTCACTGAAGAACTCAAAACTCCAACTCTGGCTCTTTTACATCTTCAATCAACTCCTACCTTTATTCTTTCTTTTGACTCCCATACACAATAAATCATAGACCACTATACATTTTTAAACCACTAAAAACTTTTTTTTTTAAGATTTTTTTTTATTTATTTACTTTAGAGAGAGAGAGAGAGAGAGAGCAGGGTCAGAGGGAGAAGCAGACTCCCCGCTGAGCAGGGAGTCCGATGTGGGACTCGATCCCGGGACTCCAGGATCATGACCTGAGCCGAAGGCAGTCGCTTAACCAACTGAGCCACCCAGGCGCCCAAACCACTAAAAACTCTTAAACCTTCACTGAAACTCACTGAACTAGTTCCACAAGTTCACTAAAAGATGGTTAATTTGTAGCAATTTTAATGGCCAATGGTCAATTTAGGGCAATAAAACCAATGAGTCACCAAAAAGACCAAGTTCCGGTAAGGTAAACCAAACTCTTCAGACTCTGGGGTGGCAGGACACTGAGCTACGGAGGGCAGAGTTTCTGGAGGGGAAAAGAAGGGTAACGGGTTCTGATTCAGGTGCATCTATGACTTAACACATGGCACCAAACAGGTCAACTTTATTTCCTATCTACCACATGGAAGGTTAAGCATTTGGAAAAAAGTAAATGTCCCGCTCTGGATAGAGTGCCAACACCTTCTCTTCACTGCTATCTCAAGCTATTAAAGATTACCTGTGGCAGCATTCTTTTGTTGGAACTTGGTTAAATACATGTTCATTCCTTTCTTAAAGTCCTGAGAAAACACAATTTTTAAAATCCAGGAGATTAAGAGCTTTGAATTTATAATGTATTTGCATATTAGTACTCAAAAGCTAATTTACTCAAATTAGCTGAGTGTCAGACTTACTGAAAAACAACTATCCCTCTAATGTCTACTGTCTTTTATTTAAGAATGCATACTCTTTGCCTTCTACATTTGCTTTTAAGTTTTATACCAGCCTCCCACACATCCCCCAAACACATTTACACATCATTCATCTAAGAGACCACAAGAGTCAATATAAAAAGAAAAGAAAATAAGCCAGATCAGGGTAATATCCTTCTAGAATCTAGAAAAATTACTTAGGAACTTAATCTAAATAAAAGTAGACACTTTTTTTCCATGCAAAACACTATGATTTCACCATAAAAGGATGGAAGATTTTTCTTTTTAATTGCTTTTTTACCTTATCCCCAATGTAGTCATGGAGCATTCGGATGACAGATGCACCTTTGCTATATGATATAGCGTCAAATATCTCATCAACTTCAGCAGGATGGCCCACACTGACCTGGCAGACAGTGTGATTCAGGGTTATGACAGGAAGCAGACAGCCTGTAATACTAAATTACATAAAAAGCTTTCTAGGAAAACCCTCCTAACTCAATGAGATACTTTTCTGCCTTTAGTTCACTCATAAATGCATATTGATGATCCTTAAAAAGATTGTAGTAACTAACACTAATAAAGTGGAGCATATAACATGATCCCCACCATCTCTGTGGGTCTTGGCTCAGCTTTGCTGGGAGGCAAATCACCATGGATCATTTTACTGGGGAATTGGGAGAGGGAGGAAGGGAGAGATGAGAAACATTTGATCTCTTGCAACTAACTGTAACGGCTTATAATTACATAGGACTTTGGTTAAATATGTCAAAGTAGACTGTAAGTTCTTTGGAGGCAAAATCTATTCATATAAACTAGCCAAAATAGGACAGGCTAAGTCAAGAGAAATAAAATTTTATATATATTTTAGACAATGACAACAATAATAGAGTATGTTCAGAACTTTCTTTGAAACAACGGAATCATAATGTTCCCTTGCGCATACTGCCCAACAGGCATGGTTCTCCCATACTATTAAAAAAAAATGTATTTAGTGAATGCTTATGGATATATAACACTTGCCTCTACAAAGATAAAATTCTTATACTGTCTACCTTAAAAAGAAACATAATTAGTACTTAGTCTTGTGAGATTTTCAAGACTGAAAATATGAGCTATAGAAACAAGTGAATTGCCCGTGCAATTTTCTTTTCTTTTCAGGCTCCTAAGTATCTCTACAACAAATTACTTATTTCATTAGAAATGAGAGCAAAGGCCAATGGTTGAAAAGTATGGCTCACTTCAATAGGATGGCTGTTATCTAAAGCATCAAGTTCCTGGGCACGAGTGTAATCAGCAGATACAAACTGAGTCCAGATATCATACTCTGGGAAGCAGTGGTCTACACACAAATATTCAATCCATGATGCAAAGCCTTCATTTAACCAAAGATGAGTCCACCACTCCTAAAAACAAAAGAAAGAAATGTGTAAAGAAAACAAAATATTTATCATTCCACTAATTTGAAAAACTCGCATGTCCCTTCCACTATACTCTACAACTTACAATAAGCCAAAATTCAGTGAAAAACATTCAGTAAATAACTCACGTCTCTAAACAAAAAAGATGCTTAAAAGAGATGGTAAAAAAGGCCAACTGGTGATTTTGGCATTAGGCCTGAGGGACATTTCAAAACATAGATAAGTAACTTTTTATTACCAAAGCTAGAAAAAAATGGAAGGAAAAAGGGAGGGAGGGAGGGGAGAAAGCCCTCATATGGAAAAGGGGAAGAGGGCAGATAAATGTAGGCAAGAGCCTATATTGTCAGGTAAAATTTAGTTTAATAAACCAGAAAGCTACCAGGACCAAATAAGGAAAACTGGGAAGGATTTCCATAATGACTGATTGACGAGATAAACTTTCTAGATAAACAGAAAATCAGTACTGCTCATATAAAGATTAGGTAAAATTAACAGAAGTATCATGGCAGTAAGTAGTTCAGTAATAAACGGTGTTTAAGTACTTATGGAATATAAAATTCTCACCTGCTAATAAGAATTAACAGTAGAATGGACAAAGAATACAAATGAGTCACAGATAAAACCAACTTTTAAAAAAAGTCAATTTTTTAGAAAGAGATTTTAATCTGTTTCATTAAAGTTGGTTAAATCTCTTACAAAAAGAAAGCAATATAAGAATCCAAGATAAATGCTAAAGGACTAATGCAATGGTGAAAAGCAAAAAGGCATTTAAAATTCTGAAAAGATAAAATATTTTCAATATTAAGTGATGAAAGGCTATCTAAGTGCTTTGTGCACTTACTAAACTAGTAGCTTCCACAAAGATAAGCTGGTACAGAGCTAGTTATTCACCAACCTATCATGAGCCCTTAAATTTCAGTTAAAGAAACAACTGACACCTAATAACTAGAACAGTTCCTCAAATCCAGTAAAAAGTTGTTTAAAAGCTATATGAGAATGTGCACATTTCCCCTACCAAAATTTATTGCTGGTAGTTTAAAAATAAAATCATAAAAAATGAAGACTGCTCAAAGCTAACAAAAAATTGTTTGGTAGCAACAAACTTGCTACATTAGAAGAAAATATTTCTGTACATACTTGAACACAGGTACCAGCATACTTAATTCCACATGAAATTATATTTCAAAACTTTTTTCACCCCTAAGTAAAATTTTAAACACCGAAAGCAAAAGGAAATGGTTTAATTTCAAGGGCTGGCTTTCTTTAAAAGCTGTCTCAGACATGTAATAGTTGCTAAATATCTTACTTTCTTGCTTATTCCTATGACATATGGACTGAACTAACATCCAAGTCAGGTTCTGCTCTTTGGCAGCCTAAAATGCTATCAGGGAATTTGGCTGGCTCCAGAATCTCCAGTTCTTTCTTTGCAGAGGTACTTTTAGTTCACTCATTAAACTCTGTGCTCCCAAGCTCTAACACAGCTAGCCGACATAGACAGTACTTATTTGGAGTAAGAGGGAAAGGTCAAGACTTAAGAACAGAGATCATTCACTGCAAATGCTGCAAAATTTACTGCAAACATAATAAACAATAATTTCAATGGGACAGCTGGAAATTTTAATATACAGTTATTCCCTAGTTTCATTTCTATCAAATTTCAACTTAACATTTTAGGCAATGAGAAAACTGACTCCTAAAAACATTTCAACATAATTGATCATGTTGTTATTTATCAGGTTACTTTTCAGCTACTGAACTACATAATAAATATGCTCAAGAAACTATAGTTAGCCTGGAATCTCTGTACCTAAGAGGAATTTCTTTCTCTCACCCAAATTAGTATTATGACTTTGCCATTTGCAGGCAAATTCTACAACAGTTTAGGAAGTATTTTGTGTTGAATAAACTCTATCCACATACTCTTGATTGACAGAGATTCTGATAAACACTGTTCAACGTGGATGTTCTAAAATAAAGATTTTCTATCATTCATTTATTTTTTAGTACTATGTTCCAGTCAAACCTGAAATACTATGTAGCCAAAATAATGTGCAGCAGGATGAAGATAAATATATTTGAGCACTTAAAAATATTAAATACCATAGTAACAAGATTTCCAAACCATTGATGGGCGAGTTCATGTCCCACAACCAGAGCAACCCACTGGCGTGATGAAGAACAGGAGTTTTTTGGATCAATAAGCAATGCAGTCTCCCTGTGTTTAAAAAAAAAACTTTTTTTAAACAATGTAAGTATTGCAATAAAAGGCATGCACAAATGGGGGAGGGAGATTCAAACAGTAAATAAGATGGTCAAGTTAGGCTTTAGAGATGTCAAGAAAACATTTCCTCAGAGGTACAGAACAGAAAAAGTTCTGGGTAGATTAAAGACTATTCCAACAGAATTCATACAACAGAAGATCAAAGGTGTGACACAAGTTTAATCATCAGTTTGTAAATAGGACAGCTGCCCAAAGTTTTAAAAAACTTTGTCTAAGGGATTAAGGATTATTGTGCTAGACAGAGAGAGTAAACAGTCCTCCCATTAAAAGAAGGGGAGTGGTAAGTGGGGGGAACATGCATTCCACAGTCCCAAAAAGAACACTGAGCAGGCTGTCCAAAACTTAACTCATCAAAGAAGGAGGGGCAAAAACTTGTTTACAGACCCTGCTTTAAAAATTATACAACCCACATGTTTGTATTGTGGTGACAGATATGTAAAAACTTGGCTAGAAAACATTAAAGCAGAGATGGTTCTTCAAGCTGGAAAAATAACTATGAAACTCCTGGGAGGAAGAGAAGGCACCAAAATGAGAAACTCAGCCAAAAATAGATCTAAAAATGTTACTAATGCCAGATGCTCACTTTAAAATCTTACAATCTCAGATAGTAGCACCAGAGGGTGTTCATCTGCATTCTTAAAATGTGCACAGAAGTGGGGGAGGTAGGAAAATTTACAGCAGATCATAAAGCAGAAGCTACTCAACTGTGATTAGGAGTGAAGCTCTTATGAAATCAGTGACTGAAAAGATAAGGCAGGGTAATGCATCATTAACATACCTATAAGTAACAAGGCCCCAGTTCTCCATGGCACCTTCATAAAATAAACATAAACACTTATTGATATATGTACATACTTCTTCCTCAAAAATCACAAAATTCAAAAAAGTTATTACAATTCAGCAATAAAATGAAATTTACTTTACCAGCTGCAAAGTCTGCAATAGCAATGAGATCAATTTTAGGTAGAGGATAAGGAACATTGAAGTAGTCCTTATAAAAAGGCAGGGTTTTAGCAGCAACCTACAAAAGTATAAACAAAAGAACCATCTGATAAATATTTTATTGTAATTCATACAGAAATCCACAAAGGAATCCTGTTGCAAGCCAAAGCATCTCAAGTTACTAGAAACCAACCCCGGGGGAACCCTACCTCCAAAAGTCTTTGGCTTTTGTTAATGTTGGCCAAACTTTAATCCATCTATAATATATTGGTATGAAAAATATATTACATCTTTTCCCACCCATTCTGTGGATAAATAAATTCCACTCTAATATTCTCTTAATCATTGTCTTGTAAAATGCTAATGTAACACCAAGGTTGGTAGTTTCAAAATTCTATTAAAAATAAAACTAAAGTACACAAATTTCAGACTAAATTATAAATAATTGTACTAATAATTGATCAGAAATGTAAATTCCCCAACCTGGAGTTATGGACTGTTGGAACAATCCTCTTCAAGTACATTTACCTCTAACGCAAATTTTCCTTGCTCTGCTTTGCCAACAGGGGTGTAAACACGGACACACACACCATCTTTTGACCTTGTTTCTACAAAGTCATATTCACCCACAACAAATGCCACCAGATATGTAGACATGACAGGTGTGCGGGCAAACTTCACTTCCACTACATTTTCATCATCAGGGTATGGTTTCCGATCAATTACATTCTTTAAAAAAAAAAGAGAGAGAGAAAATTTAAACAGATTTACATTAAATACCTTAAAGCAAATACTAGCCAAAAACTGCTGCTTCTCCTTCCCCCTTCCAGCACTACTTACTTATCTATCCCAATTCATCCACTGCTTTTATGATGTCAAAATCTTTCCTATTAAGAAGGAAACACTAAGAAGTTGGGGGCTGAAGAGTTAAAACTACCAAGGATCTATGAAAGAAAAGAAGCAACTTTTCTTGAGCACCTATTATATGCCAGGCACTGGGATGTTTTAAGTAAGACCTCAATACTTTTCAAGTGAAATAAGGATAGAAAGCAATAATTATTAATGAAGGGTAATTGTGAAATCTGCATTTCAAAGGGTACGGATATCTAAATTTAGAGCATTCTCCATACCAAGGCTGGCTCTAAGCAAATTCGTGGAGGAATTTCCACTTTACCTAGAGAGTTCCTAATTTCTCTTTGTTGTTACCCCCCCTCCTTTTTTTCCTATTCAGGAGCTCTACTTTCTCAAGATCTCTCTATTCTTTCTTCCAAGGAAGACTTATTTAAGAACAGACCTGATAAATTCATTCATACTAAACTGTAAAATAATATTTCGGTTTAATATATTAGCCTCCTTTTTAGGAATATCTGAGAAGAGAACGGCATTCTCTGCACCATAAAGGAGGCAAAAGTCAGTTATTTGCAGGTACAGTAGGCTTTTCCAAGTTCCTCAGATTCATATTACGGGCTATCGGGTACTTCTGTCTTAAACAATATATTTCAAGTGGTAAATGTTTACTCTATTTATGAAAGAGATAATGACATCAGTGACGAGAGCATATTCTAAGAATACAATCAACCAGAAACCTAAATACACTTCATTACATGGCTATATCTTTTGGCATTTAATAAGAAAGTCAGATTTTTCCCCCCAGGCAATATTTATTAAACTCATCATTTTTTCAGTTTTCCAAATTAAAGTTTATAAGAAATTTCTTCCATGAGGAAGGAAACTCCAAATAAGGAAATTTAAAAAAAAGAGGGCTTACTGGAAATAAAGAAAATGAACATCTGTGCTCCTGTTATGTATCAAGCACTGTGCTAAGTGGTTTCATGCTATTGCATCTAACCAGAAAACTAAATATTATAAACGCTTATTCAAATTTTAAATATACTTACAAACACATACATACCATGTTTGATAAAGCTACTCTGTCTTTAGGAACGACCAATGAGATATCAAAAGTTGCTTTGATGGCAGGCTCATCCCAGCAAGGAAAAGCCCTCCGGGCATCAGTAGCCTTAAAAAAAGAATATGAAATATAAATATTACTGAATTAACCTAACTATTTCATGATGAAGTAACCTTCATCATCTTCTTTCTGTCATCCATTCCTTCACTTGTTTAAATATTTACTTTCTACTCCATGCCAGGCAACACACTAGGGAGTGACTACAGAGAAAACATGGGACTTATTATCCCTGCCACATCAACAATGCAAAAACAAACAAAAACAAGCAATAATCCAGGAATTAGGTCTGCTATAGATCTTAACGATATACAGTATTAGAATAATTTAGAATGATACATATATTTTTAAAGACTTTTATTTATTAGAGAGAGTGAGCACGAGCAGGAGGAGCAGAGGGAGAGGGAGAAGCAGTGTCTCCACTGGGCAGGGAGCCGGATGCGAGGCTCAATCCCAGGACCCTGGGATCATGATCTGAGCTGAAGGCAGATGCCTAATCGACTGAGCCACCCAGGCGTCCCAGGTCATCCATTTAATGGCATTTCCATATACTGCACATAAAACTGTCATCCTTGACTTACTTAACGAGACCTCATTTTTTTCTTTAAAAATAAAGAGTAAACTTGTCTGTTTTTTAAGAAAGAGCAAACTTGTTAAAGCAAAATAAAGTTTAGTGGTTCAGTAGAATACCAGTTATAAAAGAAACTTTAGGGTGCCTGTGGCTCAGTTGGTTAAGCGACTGCCTTCGGCTCAGGTCATGATCCTGGAGTCCTGGGATCGAGTCCCGCATCGGGCTCCCTGCTCGACAGGGAGTCTGCTTCTCCCTCTGACCCTCTTCCCTCTCGTGCTCTCTGTCTCTCATTCTCTCTCTCTCAAATAAATAAATAAAATCTTAAAAAAAAACTTTAATAAAACAGAATGAAGTAAAAAAAAAATAGAACCAATTACAAGATTCCATATCATGAAAAGAAGGAATAAATTATAGAGAGGTAGAGGAAGCACATACTTCTGGAAAAAAGTTTCTCCAAGGAAAATGTCAGATGGCTAAGTGCACTCTCAAAGAAGTTAAATAAATGACGAATTCATTCAAAGAATAAATAAGACATCTGAAAAGTAAGTAGAGTATAAGGAAAGAAAAGATAGCACAGAAAAATTGAAATTAGGAGCAGCAGCGGTAGAGAAATGAATTTATACTAGAGGAAATTAAATGAGTAACATGGATAACAAGGTTTAAAAGTTTCTTTTTTTTTTAAGATTTTATTTATTTAATTGACAGAGAGAGAGACAGCGAGAGAGGGAACACAAGCAGGGGGAGTGGGAGAGGGAGAAGCAGGCTTCCCGCTGAGCAGGGAGCCTGATGCGGGACTCAATCCCAGAACTCCGGGATCGTGACCTGAGCCGAAGGCAGTCGCCTAACCAACTGAGCCCACCCAGGCATCCCAAGGTTTAAAAGTTTCTTAAAAAAAGTTTCTAGGGCGCCTGGGTGGCTCAGTTGGTTAAGCGACTGCCTTCAGCTTGGGTCGTGATCCCGGGGTCCTGGGATCGAGTCCCACATCGGGCTCCCCCTGCTCTGTGGAGAGTCTGCTTCTCCTTCTGCCTCTGCCTGCCACTCCCCCTGCTTGTGCTCTCCCTCTCTCTGTCTGTCAAATAAATAAATAAAATCTCTTTAAAAAAAAAAAGTTTCTAAAATATCAAAAGGACAGAGTGATGAAAGCCATCAAAACATCATCTGAGGGACAGAGATTAGATATAAACCTATTATGAGAGAGCAGAGCACAAACCACAGTGAAAAGGTAGTATGTAATAGAAAACTTGGCTACACTGAAGATCTGAATCTGAACATCAATAGGGTTCACCAATTACTATGTAAAAGTTAATGAAAAGTGAACATCTGGTAAAAATTTTTAATTTTTAAGTACAAAGAAATAATTTAACAAGCAATCAAGAAGAAAACAAAGCAAAACAAAACAATATGTTACTCTACAAGGGAAAAAAAATATTCCAGTCTGATTCTTTCCCTTGACAAAATGAGATATGAAAGACTGTGTAACAACATTTATATACCTTTGAAAGAGAAAAATTGTAAGCCAACTGTATATATTACTCTTATAGTTGAAAAGTTGGGTTATTCATTGTAGCAAGGGAAAACTCACAGTAAGGGGAACCCTGGGGTGTGTCAGAAAGAAGCTATTATATGTGTACATTCTGGATTTGGCAGGGTGAACTGGGGGGAGGATTTAGATTCACTCTAAATTGGGTGGGGTCAAAAAGTGGAGGCAATTCTGTGGGTGTGCATCTCAACAAATCTTACCTGTAGAGAGGGCAGACTAGAGCAAGACTAAAACCATAATTGATAAAGATGTCATTCATTTTAACTAAGAGAGGGAGTTGTTCCTTATTTCATGGGTAGCACAGTGACCTTGCTTTTGTGGGTCCTTAGATGAAATTATGAAGCACCCTTGTTTTGTTTCACTTTATCATGGTCTCAGAGTAACCTTGTCTGAGGTTGGTGCTCTATGATGCTGTTTACATCAAAAAGAACAGCATGGACTAGCTGGGAGTGCTGGTGCAACTTCTGAATGTCAGGGGCTGCTGCTCCTTCTTTTTCTTTTTTCCCCAACAAATCTATTATACACCCAGTAAAACTGGTCATGTAATAAGGCAAATGAAAGCCTTTCAGTTGTGCAGAGACTCTGGAAGTATACTACCCACATACCCTCCCTTAAAAAAATTTTATTTGGGGGCATCTGGGTGGCTCAGTCGTTAAGTGGCTGCCTTTGGCTCAGGTTGTGATCCCAGGGTCCTGGGATCGAGCCCTGCGTGGGGCTCCTCACTCAGCGGGAAGCCTGCTTCTCCCTCTCTCACTCCCCCTGCTTGTGTTCCCTGTCTCACTGTCTCTCTCTGTCAAAATAAATAAATAAAATCTTAAAAAATTTTTTTTTATTTGGAGACATACTCCAGGCAACCATTCCAGGATGCAGAAGTGCTCAAAAGGCTAAAGATAAGCACTGAAATAACGGAAACACAGAATTAGGCCAAAATAGCTATGGCAAATTTTTTTAAAGATTTTATTCATTTGTTTGAGAGAGAGAGAGAAAGAGAGGGGAGGAGCAGAGGGGGAGGAACAAGCAGATTCCACGCTCAGCATGGAGCCTGATGCAGGGCTCAATCCCACAACCCCGAGATTATGACCTGAGCCGAAATCAAGAGTCGGATGTCAAACTGACTGAGCCGCCCAGGTGCCCCTGCAAATGTTGTTTTAAAACAGAAGGCAACATAAAATTCTTGAAAGAGAAGATACACCAGGTTAGACAAATTAGTAGTGAACTAGATCCAAAACTTTATTTTTTTAAAAGATTTTATTTACTTGAGAGAGAGAGATAGAAATAGTGAGAGAGAGAGCACAAGCAGGGGGAGCTGCCGGCAGAGGGAGAAGGGAGCTCCCTGACCCCAGGATCATGACCTGAGCCAAAGGCAGACACTTAACCAACTGAGCCACCCAGGTGCCCCAATCCGAAACTTTAGGGATGCAAAACAAACAATACAGAGATATAGGCAGAAACATAAAAATAGATAGGATCAATTGTTTCATTATCCATATTGATATGTACAGGAATAAATTTAATTAGACTTAATACTTAAAAGTACCACTAGCAAATTCAAAACAAGCTATGTAACTTGCATATACTTGATAAATAAAAATCAAAGAAAGAACAGATAATGTAGTAAGGTAAACATATAGCAAGGACATGTCAAAGAAGAAAAGGCATGCTATACAACAACATTACTATTAGTTTGGTAGGAAAAGCCACAGGTGTCAAATACTAAGAGTATAATTTTAATTAAGAAAGGTACATAGTGGGGCACTTGCTTGTGTTCTTTCTCTCTCGCTGTGTCTCTGTCAAATAAAAATCTTTAAAATTAAAAAACAAAAAGAAAGGTACATAGTATAAAAGCAATTCAGGTATTGCAATTTTGTTACATATATGCATGTATGCAGATGTATATGTATATACACATACATGCATATGTTGTTACATATATATTTTGTTACATATATACATACACATTTATACAAACATATGTAACAGAATTTCAATACCTGAATTGCTTTTATACTATGTACCTTTTTTAATTAAAATTGTCTTCTTAGTATTTGATTCCTGTGGCTTTTCCTACGAAATAGTAATGCTGGGGTGTGGGTGTGTGTGTGTGTGTGTGTATCCATTTTCCAGCCCACATCTCTAAAGTTCTCTCCCTCTATAATGGAGATAACTGGCTCAATATAAAATAAAAATTCCAAAATCATGAACATAATTATGGCCAAAGGCACCTAGCCTGAAATAATCGTGCAAATAATGGAACAGAACTTTGTCAGAATATCGACTTTAAGATCATAACATTTTAGAGAAGAATACCATACCTCAAACTGTGTGACAGCAGCATAGCGCACCTCTCCAGAAGGGGTAGTATATTTACTTCTGTAGAAACCTTTCATTTTGTCATTCAGCTCTCCAACAAAATCTATCTTTAAGGTTCCTGTACCTGTGATTGAAGATGAATGAAAACCACTTTAATATAGATATTAAGTACAAGTTATCAAAAATATGTCCTTAAGACACTAACTTAGTTGACTATTTATAATGTTCAAATCATTCTTTCCTTTCTCAAACACTTCTCCTGGGCAATGGAGAGAATATAGTATTTACTAAAATAAATGGCAAACTAATCCTAAAGTAAACCTTAACATCACGTTTAAGATGACTGTTTAGAAAGTTTTTTAACTTCATTAACTTAATCTCTAATCACCAATACATAAAGATAAAAACAGGAAAGGAAATCAACATTTATTATTAAATGTATGACATGCTACTGTGCATGGTGCTTTAAAAATATTTAGAAACTTGGAAGTAGGTATAGTCTCCATTTTTTCAGATGAGAAAACTGAGGCTGAAAAGTTAAATAACTTGCTTGAGGGCGCACGATTAGTAAGTAGCAAGAATGAGATAAAAAATTTAGACCTGTTTAATCCAAAATTCATGTTCTCTGCCAATGATGCCATATAAATTGGTCAATTTAGAGAACTTCATGCCAATTACTCTATCAAGACAAAACCCTGTCTGTTCAATCCAAATGGAACACTGATTCCATACTTTTGAAAGGAACTATATAGGGAAGATCAATGATTTGGCTGGCAAAAGGGCATTAAAAACTCTTACAGTCACCTCAATCATTTGAAATGATAATATTAAAGAAATACATTTACTCAATAATTACTAAATGCAAATAAAAACGCAATATGAATATATATTCTATTGTTGTATGGGGGCAAAACCAAATTAGACAAAATGGGAGTTTTGTGAGTCTATATACCTTCTTTCATAACAGAAAAAAGATTATAATTAATATCTATTAGTCATCTACTAAATTCACATGCATGACAAAACAATAATCCCATTCTACATTTTACAAATTAAATCCCCCCAAAAAACCAACCAGAAAAATGTTGACTTTTTAATTGATCCTTTTAAAGTGCCTATTTATAACAGGATCAGGAACTTGGGAATCTAACAAATCAAAGACATAGTATGACTATAAAATAATTAGGCAATCATTCCAAAACTTTTATATCCTAATGTTTTAATATGTTCTATTTCTTTTTTTTTTTAAGATTTTATTTATTTATTTGAGAGAGAGAATGAGATAGAGAGCAGGAGAGGGGAGAGGGTCAGAGGGAGAAGCAGACTCCCTGCCGAGCAGGGAGCCCGATGCGGGACCCGATCCCAGGACTCCAGGATCACGACCTGAGCCGAAGGCAGTCGCTTAACCAACTGAGCCACCCAGGCGCCCTATATCCTAATGTTTTATTTTTTTATTTTTTATTTTTTTTTATTATCCTAATGTTTTAAACTGTCATTTTGGAATGCCATAGAGCAATGACACTGACATTGTTCAAAATGTTCTTAACTCTCTCTCTTTCTGACATATCCTTTTGGATGCTCTCAGTCAGATCTTCACCTTCCAAAATTGAATTGACTTTTTTGAAAAGGTCCAAAAGTCATTTAAAGTCCAAATCTACAGAAAAAGTGAATGACAAACTGCATATTGTTTCTAGACAAAACGCTGTTGTCTATTAAGTATGTCAATTACGTAATCAAACTGATTTTCATATGTGCTTCAAACTCGTTCTGAAAGTAATTTCAAGAGAAAATTTCAGACCTCTGAAGCGAAGTCATCATCACTAAACAAAGTGCCACTTTTTTTTTTTTAATGTGCCCAATGTAGGGCCCGAACTCACAACCCTATCAAGAGTCCCATACTCTACTGACTGAGCCAGCCAGACACCCAAAAGTGCCATATTCTTAATGTAATCATGCTGTGGGGGGGGATTGAAGCTCATTTGAATAAATGTTTGTGAATCTTATTTTTTAGAAATCAGACATTCTGTCTGAAGGGGACAATGAATACTTTCTTAAAGAGAATGATAGATTACTGGAACAGTAAATAAGAATACAATAAAAGAATGTGAAAGAATTCTAAATGATTGATACTAAAGAATTTAACTATAATATACAATTTCTCCCTATTTAGGAATTCACTAATCTTTAAAAAAGCAGATATATTCACATTAATAAAGTTTACAAGGACTTATCTAGTAGATTGCAAAAACCCACTACCGTTAAAAAGAAGTGTTTGATGGAATTTTATATTGCAATTCCATAAATGGAACTGGCCAGTCTGTTTTCACTAGTCAACTAACATGTTAAGATTTCTTTTATATAACTCATATTCCATGGGAAATCTACTTTTGCCTTTTCCTATTTGGAATAAAATGATTTAAAACTCATAACTAAATAAGAAAGGCTGCTTACACTTTTACTCGGTTTTAAATCTCCAAGGCCATCAAACCATAACAAGATACTGATAGTGGCCACTTCCAAAAAAGTGGCATACTAAACAAAATACAAAGTATTGGAAAAGGTTATTACCTGAAATTCAAACAAAACACAAGTTAAAGTTTTTAAAAAAATCACTAATAAATTTAACTAGTGTTATATTATACAATATGAATTACAAAATATTTACTATTAACATAGAATTATAGGGCAAAAACAGGAGAAAAAAGACTTAATAAATGTCAACTTATCAAATTTATACTGAAGAACTGATTGCCAGATTGTCTAATTTTATACCTGTTTGCCCACATAATTTACATTGCTTCCTCACATTAGACACCTTATTTCAATATCCATTGTATGCAATATTTATCTGCTTGGGATGAAACCTTTTAAAACATACAATAAGCCCATTTATAAATTAAACAACCAGAAAATTGCAACTTCTACCAAAAACCTTATTTCTTGGGGTGCCTGGGTGGCTCAGTTGGTTAAGCGTCTGCCTTTGGCTTACGTTATGATCCCAGGGTCCTGGGATCGAGCCCCACATCCAGCTGAGCAGGGAGCCTGCTTCTCCCTCTCCCTCTACCCGCCTGTCTGCCTACTTGTGATCTCTCTCTCTGTCAAATAAATAAATAAAATCTTTAAAGCAAACAAAAAACACCTTATTTCTTTAAAGCTTAGGAGAGTATAATTGCTGTAAAACCTGAAATAGATCTTGAAATACTTCAATAAAAATTTAATGAGCCTACTAAATGCCAAAAACTTAAAGACAGATTAATTTGTATAAAAAGGGAGTAAAGGTTTCTGCCTTTGTGTCACCATTTCCTGTGACCCTGTTTTTCACTCTTAGAAATGTCAGTATCACCTAGTGTTTCTCTAAATAAACACCACTCTGTAGGATCCTTAACAAATGATTCTGAAGTAGTTGTCGGCTTACAATGATTATGGTAATTTAACCATTACTCTAGAATGTGCCAGCTTCAGAAAAGAAAATGTGTTGCTTAGCTATGAAATAGTTGGCATGACTGTTAAGACTGGTGAGGCTAAACACAAAGGTTACTAATGTCCTTTCAATATATGCTCCCTATTCCCTTACCAGAAGACAGAATGCTTGCAGAGCCTACTAAAACTTGAAAAAATAAGGATGTCATTTTTAAAGCAAAGAATGGGTAACTGTGTTCCAGAGAATCTCGGGAAAATGTGAAAGCCAATGATTTTCAAACAGATATTTACAGATGCTCAATAATCAATATTAGTCTCATCTCAAATAGGATAATTTCTTTTTTTAAAAAAGATTTTATTTATTTGAGAGAGAGCAAGTGAGCGGGTGAGCACAAGAAAGGGGAGGAGCAGAGGGAGAGGGACAAGAAGACTCCATACTGAGCATGGAGCCCAACTGAGGGCTCCATTTCATGACCCCAAGATCATGACCTGAGCGGAAATCAAGAGCTCAACAGACTGAGCCATCCAGGTGCCCCTCAAATAAGATAATTTCTAATTTTAATATTTATATCAGTTACTTATTTATACTGTTGTATTAACTAAAAATCTCCCAAACTCTGTCAAATTATAGTATACAAAAGGTCATAACCTTCTCTGACCTTAGAAATGACTTCACAATTCACCGTATCTGCTGTAAATAGTTCTCATCAAGAATGACAAAGCTCTTATATACTGATAACTGACCCATTTTTTTAAAAGATTTATTTATTTATTTTAGAGAGATTGAGAGAGAATGGGGGGAGGGACACAGGGAGAGAATCCCAAGCAGACTCCCCACTGAGCACGGAGCCCAAGATGGGGCTCAATCCCACAACCTGAGATCATGACCTGAGCCAAAACCAAGAGTCAGAAGCTCAACCAACTGAGCCACTCAGGTGCCCCCGACCTCTTTTATTTCCACAGACAAACACACACACACACACACACACACACACACACACACAGACACGTAAGGGAAAAGAAGCGCGCAGAATATGATATAGCATGTTAGTTTCTGTGTTCTTAAACAGTATATGCAGAAATGCTTACAAAACCACTGAATGGTTTTAAAAGGATACACAGGAAACTGGTTGCTTCTGAGAAGAGCTGAGAGAAGAAGAAAGGGCTAGGATGGCAAACATATTTCCACTATATATCATCTGAATTTTAAACCATGTATTATATTTTTATAATATTTAATTAAAAAATAAAAAGCACAATATGGTGGTTAGAAGTATAGAATTTTGGATTAAACTGCATGAGTTTGAAATCCAGGCTCTGGCACCTAACACCTATTAACATTGGGCAAGTTATTTAATTAAACCATCTTTGTGCCTTAGTTTATATATAAAGTGCAGGTAACAGAAACTATCTCAAAAAGGATTAAATAAATTACTATTTATGATGCACATAAAACAGTACCTGGCACAGATTAAGCATTCAGTAGAAACATGCATGTATTATACCTGTATGTATACATATAACACACACTCTCCTTCTAGGAGTTTCTGCCTATTCTTACCTGCTCAATTCTGGCAAATACATTCTAGCTTCTTTTGATAAATCTAGTATCTTGAAATTTTTGACTTAATAATGTCATATTTCCTAATGCTGAACAACTGAATCTGCTATCTTTACACACACACACACACACACACACACACACACACACACACACACACGTGCGTGCCAGATTTATCTTCTGGAATGATTTTAAAAACTTGTTTTAAAATATCTTTGCTCCTGGGACGCTTGGGTGACTCAGTCGGTTAAGTGTCTGCCTTCAGCTCAGGTCATGATCCCAGGGTCCTGGGATGGGAGTCACGCATTGGACTCCTTGCTCAGCGGGGAGCCTGCTTCTCCCCCTGCTCCTGTTCTCTCTCTGACAAATAAATAAATAAAATCTTAAAATATTTTTGCTCCTCTCCATTTTTCAATTTCTGCTCTTAAATCTTTCTCTCTTCTGCTTTTTTAAAGTTACCCATTCTTATCTAACTTTGATCTTGATACTTAGCTGATTAATTTTCAGTCTTAACTAAATATGCTGAGTAATGTTTTACTTGCATCCTACATATAATGTAACTTCATTATTCAGTTCTAAATATTTTCTAATTTCCATAACAAATCTTCTTTGATATTAATTTTCAGAGGTACAATTTTTCCAAATATATGAGAAGGGATTTTTTTTTTCTCTTTTGCAACTGATTTTAATCTCACAGTGTGATCATAGAATGTAGCCTGTAATGATACAGATTTAAAATTTTTTTTTTTTAGATTTTATTTATTTGACAGAGACAGTGAGAGGGAACACAAGCAGGGGGAGCGGGGGAGGGAGAAGCAGGCTTCCTGCGGAGCAGGGAGCCCGATGCGGAGCTCCATCCCAGGACCCCAGGATCCTGACTTGAGCCGAAGGGTTATGAGCCAAAGGCAGACGCTTAACGACTGAGCCACCCAGGCGCCCCACAGATTTTAAATTTTTTTAAAAAATTTTATCTTATTGGGGCGCCTGGGTGGCTCAGTCGTTAAGCGTCTGCCTTCGGCTCAGGTCATGTTCCCTCCCTCGCTGTGTCTTTCTCTGTCAAATAAATAAATAAAATCTTAAAAAAATTTTTTTATCTTATTTCTATCAAAGTAATGGTTCCTACTTTAAAACTCATAAAGTAGTATAGGCTTATATATAAGCTGCAGGTCCCTGCCCAATGCCATCTTACTCCCTACACTGCCCCCAGGAGCAACTCTGTGATTTCTAAATACCTTGCTTACATAGCTATTTCTTCATTTTTCAATTTTATACATTATTTTCTTCTTACTATAGAAAGTGAAGTTTTAGCCAAATCACATCTCCCACTCCTACATCTTTTACAGAAAGGAATTAAATTTTCTGTGACCTTGCAAGTCTGAAAATATCCTTTTTTACCCTCTCTAAATTCACAATTTAGCTAAGCATAGAATTAATTCTAGGCTGAAAATCAGATACACTCAGAATTTTGAGGAATGGCTTCATTAGAGTCTAGTTTCCATTGTTCCTGATGGTTAGTCTACTGCTACTCCTTTTTTAAAATTCATTCAAGTATTGTGGATAGACAGTGTTACATTAGTTTCAGGTGTACAACATAGTGATTTGACAACTTTATACTCTTTGCTATGCTCACCATAAGTGTAGCTACCACCTGTCACCATACAACACTATTACAAAACCACTATGTTCCTTATGCTGTACCTCTAATCCCCGATTTACTCATTCCATACCTGGAAGCTTATAACTCCCACTCACTTTCACCCATTTTGCCCATCCCCCACCCCCAGTCTACCACTACTGCTATTTTGATCCCTGAACTTTGAAGGTAATCTGCTAGTCTTCCCTCCTTCCTCCCAACCCCCTGCCCTTGGGAAGAAACTCTTTGAAAGCCTCACTTTATTCGTTCATTCGAGACCAAATGCCAACAGAGGTAGGGGCAGAGGGAGAAGGAGAGAGAGAATCCCAAGCAGACTCTACACTGAGTGTGGAGCCCGACGACGGGCTCAATCCCACGACCCTGAGATCATGACCTGAAATGAAATTAAGTCAGATGCTTAACTGACTGAGCCACCCAGCCTTTCAAGAGCCTCACTTTTATCCCCCAAAGTTCTAAAATTTGCTTTGGTATGTGATTTTTTACATTTATTGAGTTAGCCCCTCTTAATGGTGTACCTTTTCTTTCTTTCTTTTAGTGGTGTACCTTTTCAAACTGAAGGTTCCAATCACCTCCGTTCAAAGAAATGTTCTTCTTTTGTATCTTTAATAATTTTCTCTGTCCTCCCTTTTACTAGATGAATGGTGGTTCTGCTAGATTGGTACTCAAATTTTCATACCATGTGTGAGATTTCTCTATTTCATCTTCCAAAAGTCCTATTAGAATAGTTTTTTATTTCTATTGTATTATAATTTCCAAAAGTTTTCTTGCTCTAATTCTTTGTTTGATAATGTTCTGTCCTGTTCTTGTTTTTGTTTAAGAGACAGAGAGCGTACAAGCGGTAGGGGGAGGGGCAGAGGGCGAGGAAGAATCTTAAGCGTGGAGCCCAGGGTGGGCTCCATCTCATGACCTGAGCAGAAATCAAGAGTCAGACACTTAACCAACTGAGCCACCTAAGCTCCCCTGTTCAGTTCTTGTTTAATGAATGTGATATTAACAATATTTCTAAGGGTATTAATTTGTTTTGTGGGGTTTTTTTTTTGAGACTTTCTTTTCATTCGTGTTTGCTTTTAACAAGTTCCTATATTTCTATTACTACTTGGCTTTTTACTCTATCTTTCATAGTAGAAGTTTAATCAAATCTTTGGTAATTGTTGCCCCAGTGACTTTGGGCTTGACCATGCTATTTGCTTTGGCCAATGAAATGTGAATGGACATCAAGTATACCACTATCCATGCAGAAACCTGAAATGTATATTTGTAGTTTGTCTCTGCCCCCATCCCTGAGCTTCTGCCCTCTGCCATGGGAGAGAACAGCATGCTGCTGACAGTAGCGGCCCACTACAGGTCCTGGAATGAGAAGAGTTGTGAGCTGAGCAGAGCTCTTAAGCAAAGACAGAGATATGTCTACAGGAGTCCTCGGGACCAGGTGTGAGCAGGAAATATTTGTTGTAAGCCCACTGAGATTTGTGATCCCATTTGTGGATTAAAATGTATGCATATACTTATAGATACACAAAATATTTCTGGAAGGATTCACAAGACAATGAAAGTGGAAGGGGTGAGAAAAACAGAAATCTCAATTTTTATGTTATATTCTTTGGTATCTTTTAATACATGTTCATGGCAAAACATTTATTTTTATAATAATTTCATATAAGACATTCTAGTTAGAAAAAGGCAAAATGAAAGAGCACTGAAATAAAAAATAAAACTCCAATTTAAAATTTTTCTAAAAATACTATTATATTAAGGCAATATATTATCAGTATAGAAATTACAGGAACTAAAAAAAGGTATAAATAAGAATAATCAATTATGTAAAAAACCAGACATATCATTTTATTTGTATCATTTTAGAGATATGATTCATCACCCTGTCTATGTAATTTTGTATTCTGCTTTTCAAATTTTACATTATAATAAGCACTTCAGAGTGTTAAGAATTCATAAAGCTCACTTTTAATTGTTATATATATTCTACCATACTGATGTCATAATTACTCCTTTAGTGTTGGACAAATACATTCATTCTAATTTTTTACTACCTTAAGTAATGTCTCAATAGACATTTCTAGGCATAAAACATTCCTTGCATTTATGATTTTTCTTTAGGATATATTCCTCTTACCAGAATTGCCGGGTCAAAAGACATGAACATCTTTAGGCTTTTGATACATACTGCCACACTGCCTTCCAAATACACTGCATGGATTTACACTCCCACCAGTAATATCAAGGTAATCACTGAGAATTTATTTAACTTTAGCTCACAAAACAGGCAAAAACTGGTATATCAGTAACTGCTGTTTTCATATTTCTCATTACTAGGAAGCCAAATATCTTCTCACATGTTTTAGTCATTGCATTTTCTTTCATACAAATTACCTCTTACTTTTTTAACTTTTTATTTTAATTCCAGTTAACAGTGTTATATTAGTTTCAGGTGTACAATATATCGATTCAACACTTTCGTACATCACCTGGTGCTCATCATGACAAGTGCACTCCACTTGTTGCTTTTCAACTGATCATTAATAGAAGTCTTAGTGCTTTACCAAGTGATCTGTATACAATTTCTTACACTACATTAAGCTCAGAAAGTCTTTTTTCTTTGTGCTTTTATACCTGATGATACAATCTGGATTATTATCATTTTTTTTAAGATTTTTTTTTTTTTATTTGACAGAGAGACAGCCAGAGAGGGAACACAAGCAAGGGGAGCGAGAGAGGGAGAAGCAGGCTTCCCGCAGAGCAGGGAGCCCAATGCAGGGCTGGATCCCAGGACCCTGAGATCATGACCTGAGCTGAAGGCAGAGGCTTAACGACTGAGCCACCCAGATACCCCATTATTATTATTTTTTTAAGTAGGTGCCACACCCAGCATGGAGCCCAGGGCCAGGCTTGAAAACTCACAACCCTGAGATTAAGACCTGAGCTGAGATCAAGAGTGGACACTTAACCATTACTGAGCCAACTTAGGCGCCCCTACCTAATAATAATATTATATCAACAAACCTTTCCTTCCATGCCCACACTATACTTTTATACATCAAAATCAACTGTGGGATATTCACCTCCGAGATGGGGACTCATTTACTGGAAGATGGAGCTGGGAAACTGTATTTTTAAAACGCTGAGACTGAAAAGGTGAAAAACAATGCATTAAGTTCTAGGGTAGAATGATCATTAGTTTTGGTCTCCTTTTGTCCTGGTGGCCCAAAAGCTGCAATGAAGCTCTTTCAAAAGTTCTGTCTTAATATTTAATCTGCTTAAAACAAGAAAAAAAAAATGGCATACAACAAATTTCTTTGGAAGAAATAAGATGTCACTATTCATCATGGGATTTTACAAAAGCAACGACTCTTACCTGTTTGGAGAGTACTAGGAAAAGACAGGGTGACTTTTTCATCTTCATTCTGATAGTTAAATCCTGTAGCATGTATTTCTGGAATGGAAATTAAAAACATTACTTCACAAATCTAACTGGACTAAGACAAAATCCAGGCTGCAGCAATTAACATTTTTAAGAGCAAAATCTCTACTAAAACTAAATATTCTTTTTTTTTCTTAAGATTTTATTTATTTGACAGAGAGAGAGAGGGAGAGAGCACAAGCAGGGGGAGCAGCAGAGGGACAGAGAGAAGAGGCTCTCCGCTGAGCAGGGAGCCTGATGCCGGGCTCGATCTCAGGACCCTGGGATCATGACCCGAGCCAAAGGCAGATGTTTAACGACTGAGCCACCCAGGTGCCACCCCCCCTTTTTTAAGTAAGCTCCAAGCCCAACTTGGGGCTTGAACTCAAGACCCTCAGATCAAGAGTCACACACTCTACCAACTAAGCCAGCTAGGTGCCCCTAAAACTAAATATTCTCAATAAATTTTCTATTAACAAAAGTATCATTTCAGACTAACCTATTTTAGTTCACATCCCAAATTAAATATGCTCCTGAAACACAATTATATATCTTGTATTAATTCACAAAACTTTTTTTTTTTTTAAAGATTTTATTTATCTATTTGAGAGAGAGAGAACGAGAGATGGAGAGCATGAGAGGGAAGAGGGTCAGAGGGAGAAGCAGACTCCCTGCTGAGCAGGGAGCCCGATGTGGGACTCGATCCCGGGACTCCAGGATCATGACCTGAGCCGAAGGCAGTCGCTTAACCAACTGAGCCACCCAGGCGCCCCACAAAACTTTTTTTAAAAAAGATTTTATTTATTTATTTGACAGAGAGAGACACAGCGAGAGAGGGAACACAAGCAGGGGAGTGGGAGAGGGAGAAGCAGGCTCCTGGCCGAGCAGGGAGCCCGACGCGAGGCTCGATCCCAGCACCCTGGGATCATGAACTGAGCCGAAGGCAGACGCTTAACGACTGAGCCACCCAGGCGCCCCTTTCACAAAACTTTTATGATAGAAGGGAAATACAGCTTCTATAAATGTGAAAAGGTTTTCTGCCAGATTCCCAGACACGCTTCATTGCCATCTTCGTGTGACC
This sequence comes from Callorhinus ursinus, assembly GCF_003265705.2. Taxonomy (NCBI): domain Eukaryota; kingdom Metazoa; phylum Chordata; class Mammalia; order Carnivora; family Otariidae; genus Callorhinus; species Callorhinus ursinus. The sequence goes on from NW_027397114.1 coordinate 7,397,837, forward strand.
AAGATACTTTCTACGTTGCAGTTTTACTCATGAACATTTGAAAGATTGCGCAAATTGCCGAGATTTCAGTGTTAAAGATATATCAGTGAAAGTTCTGTCCCCCCAACCAAAGACAGGTAACAATTCTAACTAAAATACAGGTCATACTTACTTCCAATAAAATTCTTCATTGTTACATTTTACAGAAATAAAGGTGAAAACAGATGTGTGGATTAAATTAGGCTTTGATTTACTCTCTAGCAGGAGTGAGAAGACATTGCTTATTTGATACTTCAGAATGCTCAGCTGACTCTTTAGGGAAAGAGCTAGCCTTAATAAGCACACGAATAGATGCTCAATATCCTTAACCATCAGGGAAATGCAAATCAAACCACAATGAGACACCATTTCACACCTAAGATGACTATAACCAGAAAGACAGCTAATGCTACGTGTCAGGGAGGATGTAAAGAAATTGGAACCCTCATACATGGCTGGAAGGAATGTAGAGGCTGGTAGGAATGTTGAACGGTGCAGCCACTTAGGAAAACAGCCCAGGGAAGTTCCTCAAATGATTATTAAGTAGACTTAAAAGAGGACCCAGAAATCCCACTCCTAGTGGGGATATATATATATATCCAAGAGAAAAAAAAATGTACACCCACACAAAAACTTAACACAAATGTTCATAGGAGCATTATTCATAAGAGCCAAAAAGTGGAAACAACCCAAATGTCCATCAAATGATGAACAGATAAAATGTGGTATATAATGGAATACTGTTTGACAACAAAAAGAAATAAAGTGTTGATATATACTACAATATGGATAAACCTTGAAAATATTAATATGTGAGTGAAACCAGACACAAAAGGCCATATATTTATAAGAAATGTTCAGAATAGGCAAATCTAGAGAGACAGAAAGATTAGTGGTTGCCTAGGGCTGTAAGTTTGAGGTGAAAGGTACTTTCTTTATGGGCTAATGAAAACATTTAAAACTGATTCTGATGATGGCTACACAACTCTGTGAACATACTAGAAACCACTGAATTGTACATTTTAATTTTTTTTAAAGATTTATTTGAGAGAGACAGAGAGACAAAGAGCATATGTGTGTGTGTATGCACTCAGTGGGAGAGGGAGAGAATCTCAAGCAGACTCTGGGCTAAGCATGGAGCCCAGCTTGGGGCTCGATCTCACGACCCGGAGATCATGACCTGAGCCAAAACCACCAAGTATTGGATGCTAACCAACCAAGCCATCCAGGTGCCTCGAACTGTACATTTTTTAAAAAAGATTTTATTTGTGGGCGCCTGGGTGGCTCAGTTGGTTAAGCAACTGCCTTTGGCTCAGGTCATGATCCTAGAGTCCAGGGATCAAGTCCCGCATCAGGATTCCTGCTCAGCAGGGAGTCTGCTTCTCCCTCTGACCCTCCCCCCTCTCATGCTCTCTCTCCATCTCATTCTCTCTCTCAAATAAATAAAATCTTTAAAAAAAAGATTTTATTTGAGAGAGTGTGAGCATGAGTGGGGGGGAGGGGCAGAGGGGAAAGCAGACTCCCCGGAGTAGGGAGCCCAACGCGAGGACTCGATCCCAAGACCCTGAGATCATGACCTGAGCCAAAGGCAGACACTTAAAACAACTGAGCCACCCAGGCGCCCCCTGAATTGTACATTTTAAATGAGTGAATTGTATGGTATATGAATTGTATCTCAATGAAACTGTTATTAAGAGAGAAAAGTAGCTTTATTAGTCATGGATTTAAATTTGATATAGGTAACAGTGATTCAGATTTAATAACATTCTATGAGCCAGGCAAGATGCCCACAATTCATTTCTTTTTATGAATCACCCTAAGATTGAATTTTCAATGTTTCTAATATCATTATGGTTCAAACATCTTTATAAAGCTAGATCTTTACAAAACCAGTAAGAAGCTATAATCTCAGATTTTAAAAGAACTTTAATCAATTATTCCTCATTTTACAGATGAAGAAAATGAAATATATAAAGTTAATGATTTGCCTAAGTTCACATAGCTGGACTAGAATTCAGTTCCTTTTCTATTCCAAAATTCTTTCTACTATCATAAACTAATTCCTATAAATTTGAAAAGAAACTTACAACTTGGCAAATATACAAAACAATGAAATCACTACTGAAACAATGACTTTTGCTGATAATAACTCAAGATTTGCTCAAACTTGATTCCCACATATAGAATCATACTTAAGTCTACAGGGAAGCCAAGAATCACCTTAATGCTTAAGAATGTACTTTTCTGACAAAAATATAAAACAGCATTATCGTCTATGATCAAAGACCATCTCCATAAAGGATTATTAAAACTAACTTGTTTCTTTAAATGCACAAAAAAGCTTCAAATTGGTAATGAAGATAAAAAACCAAAAGAATAGCAGGGGTTTTTAAATTTTTTTTTAAGATTTTATTTATTTGAGAGAGAGAGAGCACAGAGGGAGAGTGAGGGGGAGAAGCAGACACCCCGCTGAGCAGAGAGCCCAATGTGGGACTCAATCCCAGGACCCTGAGATTGTGACCTGAGCCAAAGGCAGACGCTTAACCAACTGAGCCATCCAGGTGCCCCTATTTTTATTTTATTTTATTTTTTTTTAAGTAGGCTCCATGCCCAGCGTAGGGCTTGAACTCACAACCCTGAGATCAAGAGTCACATGTGGTATGCCTGGGTGGCTCAGTGTGTTAAGCGTCTGACTCTTGATTTTGGCTCAGGTCATGATGTCGGGGTTGTGAGATCGAGCCCTGCCTCAAGCCCTGCATCAGGCTCCACGTTCAGCACAGACTCTACCTGGAATTCTCTCTCCCCTCTCCCCCTGCTCGCGCACACATGCATGCTCTCTAAATAAATAAATAAAATCTTAAAAAAAATAAAAGAGTCACATGCTCCACCGAGTGAGCCAGGTGCTCCAAGAATAGCAGTTTTTAAGTTGAAACAATCAAGTATTGTATTGCTAGATTCCATTCTAGCACATGCTTCCAAATATGCATACCAACTCTATTACATGTATACAAAAAAAACCAGTAAAATTTCCTCTAAAATTCTTTCTTAGAAAAGAGGGTAGTAATCATACATTTGAATTTTTTTTTAAATTTATTTATTTGAGAGAGAGAGAGAGCGCACGTGTGCTCACCTGAGCAGGGAGAGGGACAGAGGTGAAGGAAGAGGATCAAGCAGATTCTGTGCTGAGCACAGAGCCCAACTTGGGGCTTGATCCCATGACCAGGAGATCATGACCTGAGCCCAAACCAAGAGTCAGACACTTAACCGACTGAGCCACTCAGGTGCCCCATAATCATATATTTGAATTTCTTAAAAAGTCTCTTGTATTATGGGACATTCTTCCAATTACTTTATATTGAACAACATACTACTTGACAAACATACATTAGACTTTAAAATAACGTTGCTCAATTGTAGCTTTGGATATTCTGTAAATGGCACCACTATTTATCCAGTGGCTCAAACCAGAAATACAAAATCATCTGAACTGCTTCCCTCCACAACTCTCTCATAACACATTCCAAATAAGCAAATTCAGTAGCCTGTATCTTTAACTCCAGATTTTTCAATGCCCCCATCACTACAACCCCAGTCCAATGTACAATTATTTCTCTCCTAGACTACCATAGTAGCCTCTTAACTAGTCTGTTTCCACTCTTGCTGCTTTATAATGTATTCTTCACACAGAAGCCAGGGTAATCAGTGAGATCAAAGCCTTTAATGGAGTCCCATAACGTTCAGAATGAAATTCTGCTTGAAGTTGCTAAATATTTCTGAGAGAAGACCAAAAAAGCACTAGCCATAAAAGAAAAAAAATTTGATAGATCAAATTTCATTAATATTTAAAACTTGTGATTATTAAAAGACATTGTGAAGAAAATGAATAGGGAAACCACAGACTAAGAGAAAATATTTTACAGAGGATATACCTAAAAACTATTAAAATACGGGCAGAATACTCAAACAAAAGGAAAAATACATCAATGGCCAAAAAACAAACAAAAAAATGCCCAACATCATTTGTCATCAGGGAAATGCAAATTAAAACCACAATGACATACTGCCACATACCCACAAGAATGGATAAATCTAAAAGGACTAAAAACAAAAATGTTATTGAGGATATAGAATAACTACAACTCATTTTGCTGCCAGTGCCTTCATTGTTCCTCAAACTCTGCAGGCATTCTCCAACCTCAGGGTTTCTACAGCTGCTTAGAAGTTTCTTTCCTCAAATATCTACATATTTTATGTCAATCACTTATTTAGAGATCTGTTTCATCACCTTAAAGAACAATCCTAACTCCACATCCTCTTACTGTGATTTCTGAGCACTTATCACAACTTTACATATTTGCTATTATGTCTTTCCAAATCAAATATATGTACCTGGAATGTTGATTCTTGGTTTTGTCCTCTACCTCCAATGCTAGAATGGTTTCTGGCACATAATATGTTCAGTCAAATATTAGCAGAATAAATGAATCACTTCAAAAAGCAATACACTAAGTGACTGTGTCATGGAGAACATCAATACTACCCATATTAGAAGTATTAACAAAATAACACTTTTACTAATGTTATATAAATAGGGACTTACGGCTAGGGATAAAATTTCCAGCTACAACAGAGTACACAGAGTCAAAAATGGATCTATCTCAAATACTTCAGAAGATACTATTTGCCGTTGGAAATATTAGATTGTTCAAAGAGTGGAAAGCCATTTATATAGTAAAGATACATGAAAAGTCTGAATAAATATGCTTCATTGAAGTAGAAAAGAAAAAACTATACTTCCAAACTGTTTACATTAGTCTAATACTAACATATCAATATTTTATATAACATTATTTAAAATGCATATATGTAAATTAAGCATTATAAGTAGACACTTTACTATATCACTAAGAAATGATAAAATTAAACTTGACCAAACTTGGGCGCCTGGGTGGCTCTGTTGTTAAGCAACTGCCTTTGGCTCAGGTCATGATCCTGGAGTCCCGGGATCGAGTCCCGCATCGGGCTCCCTGCTCGGCAGGGAGTCTGCTTCTCCCTCTGACCCTCTTCCCTCTCGTGCTCTCTTTCTCTCTCTCTCAAATAAATAAATAAAATCTTTAAAAAAAAAAAAACAAAACTTGACCAAACTTAACCTTGACCAAAAAACCTTTTTTAAAAAAATGTCTACGTGCAATGTGGTGCTCAAACCCACAACCCCAAGATCAAGACTCACATGCTTTACCAACTGAGCCAGCCAGGCAGCTTGACCAAAAAACTTTTAAAAATATTTTTTTATTTTTGGGGTGCCTGGGTGGCTTCCAGGGTCCTGGAATGGAGCCTCGTGTTGGGCTTTGCACTCAGCTGAGAGTCTGCTTGAGGATTCTCTCTCCCTCTCCCCTCCCCCTCCCCCCACAGTCTCTCTGTAAAATAAACTTTAAAAAATATTTTTATTTTTAAAAATATTAATAAAAATATTTTAAAATATTGGTGTGCCTGCATGACTCAGTCAGTTAAGCATCTGCCTTCAGCTCAGGTCATGGGATCCCAGAGTCCTGGGACCAAGCCCTGCATTGGGCTCCCTGCTCAGCAGGGAGCCTGCTTCTCCCTCTCCCTCTGTCTGCCGCTCCCCTTGCTTGTGCTCTCTCTCAGCCAAATTAATAAATAAAATCTTAAAAAAAAATACATACATATATATAAATACTGAGCCTGGGTGGCTCAGTCATTAAGCGTCTGCCTTCGGCTGAGGTCATGATCCCGGGGTCCTGGGATCGAACCCTGTATCGGGCTCCCTGCTCAGCAGGAAGCCTGCTTCTCCCTTTCCCACTCCCCCTGCTTTTGTTCCCTCTCTCACTGTGTCTCTGTCAAATAAATAAATAAATAAAATCTTTAAAAAATATATATACGTGTGTGTGTGTATGTGCGTGTGTGTGTGTGTGTGTGTGTGTGTATTTTAGGGAGGAGCACCTGGCACCTGGGTGGCTCAGTTGGGTAAGCGTCTGCCCTCAGCTCAAGTCATAATCCCGAAGTCCCAGGATGGAGCCCTGCATCAGGATCCCTGCTCAGTGGGGAGTCTGTTTCTTCCTCTGCCCCTCCCCCCACACATGCTCACTCTCTCTCTCTCTCAAATAAATAAATAAAATCTTTGGGTGCCTGGGTGGCTCAGTTGGTTAAGTGACTGCCTTCGGCTCAGGTCATAATCCTGGAGTCCCGGGATCAAGTCCTGCATCAGGCTCCCTGCTCGGCAGGGAGTCTGCTTCTCCCTCTGACCCTCCCCCCTCTTATGTGCTCTCTCTCTCATTCTTTCTCTCAAATAAATAAATAAAATCTTTAATAAATAAATAAATAAAATCCTTAAAATACATGTATTTAGGGAATGCCTGGGTAGCTCAGCTGGTTAAGCATCTGCCTTGGGCTCACGTCATGATCTCAGGGTCCTGGGATCAAGTCCCACATAGGGCTTCTTGCTCAACGAGGCACGTGCTTCTCCCTCTGACTGCGGCTCCCCCTGCTTGTGCTCTCTCTCTCTCTGACAAATAAGTAAATAAAATCTTTAAAAAATATATTTTTTAAATGAGATAATAGGAGAGAATATATGGTTATTCAACAATCTGAGTCTCTGTTTTCACAGCTATAAAATTAAAATCATTACCTACTTCTTAGTCATTTGAAGATTATACAACATTCTCTATGTAAAATGCTTAGCACAGTGTCTGGTCATGACTATTATAAAATAATACTCTTCTAGATAATGTATCACAATTCTTATTAATTCAACTGTAACTAATTCATTATATATGTATAAATAAGGACTCTTGCTGAAATTATTTATGGAGTGCTACATTTCAGAAAAAATTCTTTTATAAATACATGTTTGGGTATAAGCATGAGTGTGTATGTTAGTAGTATACCAAACAGAAGCGAAATTTGAATGTAACCAAAGTATGTATAAATTTGTGACAAGAAAAATCTTACACTCAAAGCTACCACAAATTCACTTTGTATTAATAATAAGTTTACTCATGACAATACAGACCTACAAATTTCATAACAAGATAGACTTATAAATTGAGTTTTAAATGTCTTGTTTTTAAAAAGTAATAAAGATATAATTTTGACTATAAGTAAATAAAACTATATCCTATGTATACAGCATGCCATCATTGGTGGGCACACACACATACACTATACATATGTACATACATAAATATATACATGTCTGTGAATGCATATAACATCTGAGGAAGGATACATATGAAACTGGTAACTTTATCTCCTCTATGCAGGGAAGAAAGGAGGCTTAATTTGTTCTGTATACCACCGATACCCTTTGAATTGGACCCTGTGTATATATTAACTATGAAAACTTTTTATTTATTTTTTTTGAAAACTTTTTAAATGTTAAAAAACCTTTTTAAAGATACTTCTTTTGAGATCCTGGCCAAATTGTTATAGTAAGCCTATTTATCAAATAAATCGAATGAATATGTATTCCAATTCTGGGTTTTCTGAGTGTGGTTTATTGACAAGGAGGCACTCTTGCCTATGTCTCTAGGATTTGGACTAGCCATAATTAAAAAACATACTCTTCCTTAGAGAACACAGAAGGTGAGGTGGCTCATCTTTGGTAAAATTGGCCAGTCTTTCCAGAAAGGTAACAGTCCTTGATGTGCAAAATGTTCTAACGATAACAAAAAGAAGGCAAGCACTCTTAATCATTGTACCATTTAGGCCCCATCCAAATTTCAGAACCTCTCTCACATGCATTCTTCCAGACTATAGTTTGTTTTCTGTTCAAGATTTGTGCAAGCATGCTATTTGGTCCAGTAGATTTCTTTTAAATTACCCTACTCCCTTCCACAAAGAATGTCTGGGTCCTCAGGCAACAAATGCCTCAGCTTCCCTGGCCCCACAGGCATCTGCCTTACTCACTGTCATTATGCCCATCTCTGATGACCTTTCCTAGTTTGTCACTTTATATGTTAATTGTGGTTCTTCTCTTCTGCCAAGACAGGCCTCAAGAGGGATATAATACTTTTTTTTGTTGTTACAGCACAACTATATATTTCAAATGGAAAAAAAATTAGTATCATTTACAGTACTTTAACATAAATTGCCTTTGAATGGGAGCTTTCTTTCCAATACTTTGAGGTCTACAAAATGTATCTAGAAAATTTACTACTGTGGAAAATGAAGACTGCTTAAATCAAATTTTAAGGCTATGGTTCTTCTTTTTGATTAACCGCTATAACATTGTCCTTCCAGCAGCTGAGGGAGTTTCTGGTTTTCTTTAGACGTGAGGTGTCGAAACCCTTGCAGGACAACTTTGATGCTATATGAACTCTACCATTTTCCTAGCACTGATACAGCTCTTCTGTCCACCTCTCCATTAGAACTCTTAACTCCATTCATATGAATTTTTGTTACAAATCTTACAAATGGGGATGCTTCTGGGTATTTGGATCCACATTTTATTTTAAGGCTGTATATTCAGTTTTCATAACTTGTTTGAGCCCGTGGTGGCTGTCAACTTATGTAGCTAATACCTTTTCTTTAATAAGCACATACCTCTATGAAGGAGCTTCTGTTATGAAAGCCAATCTGTATTATCAATGAATGACACAATTGGTAATTATAAGGTAACTCCTGCTTTCCTTAATAAAATCTAGCTCAGATTTTCCTAAATGAAAATTTGCTAAATATGTTTGTATATGCTAACAATCCTAACATCTCAATTTTTTATTCAATCAGTACTATGCTACATATAGCAATAATTATAAAAAATAAAGAATAAAATGTTATTTCCTTCCTGTGAACCACAGGTCTCCTGTAGGTCTCACTGATTCTCTGATTAATCTACTACATTCACAAAGTGAGCATAAGACATTATTTACATACTGAAGGATCTCGTATTTTTCTTCATTTTAAATAATATTAGTAGTCATAAAAATCAAATCTATTTTAACTCAACACCCAAAAAACAATCTAATTCAATAATGGGCAGAAGACATGAATAGACATTTCTCCAAAGAAGACATACAAATGGCCAACAGACACATGAAAAGATGCTTAATGTCACTCGTCATCAGGGAAATACAAATCAAATGTATAATGAGACATCACCCAAAACCAGTCAGAATGGCTAAAATCAAAAACACAAGAAACGAGCGTTGCTGAGGATGTAGAGAAAAAGGAACCCTCGTGTACTGTTGGTGGGAATGCAAAGTGGTATAGCCACTGCTGAAGACAGTATGGAGGTTCCTCAACAAGTTAAAAATAGAATTACCATATGATCTAGTAATTGCACTACTGAGTATTTATCCCCAAAATACAAAAACACAAATTTAAAGGGATACACACCCCCCTATATTTATTGCAGCATTATTACAGTAGCCAAATTATGAAAGTAGCTCAAGTATTCATCAATAGATGAATGGATAAAGAAGACATTATTCAGCCATAAAAAAAGAATGAAATCTTGCCATTTGCAACAACATGGATGGTGCTAAAGAGTATAATGTTAAGCAAAGTAGTCAGTCAGAGAAAAACAAATACCATATGATTTCACTCATCTGTGGAATTTAAGAAACAAATGAGCAGAGGAAAAAAAGAGAGAGAGAAAACCAAGAAACTGACTCTTAACTACAGAGAACAAAGTGATGGCTACCAGAAGCGTTCGGTGAAATAGGTGATGGGGATTAAAGAATACACTTGTCATGATGAAATCTTGCTCTCTGCAACGATGTAGGTGGAGCTAGAGTATTATGCTAAGTGACATAAGTCAACCAGAGAAAGACAATACTCATGTGGAATTTAAAAAACAAAACAGGGGCGCCTGGGTGGCTCAGGTCATGATCCCAGGGTCCTGGGATCGAGCCCGCATCAGGCTCCCTGCTCCGCGGGAAGACTGCTTCTCCCTCTCCCACTCACCCTGCTTGTGTTCCCTCTCTCGCTGTGTCTCTCTCTCTGTCAAATAAAGAAATAAAATCTTTAAAAATAAATAAATAAATAAATAAATAACAAAACAAACGAACATGGAGGGGGAGAGGAAAACAAAGAAACAGACTCTTTTTTTTTAAGATTTTATTTATTTATTTGACAGAGAGAGAAAGCACAAGCAGGGGGAGCAGGAGAGGCAGAAGCTGGCTCCCACACTGAGCAGGAGCCCAATGCCGGGCTCAATTCCAGGACCGGGAGATCATGACTTGAGCCGAAGGCAGATGCTTAATCAATTGAGCCACCTACATGCCCCCTAGATTCTTAACTATAAAGAACAAACCGCTGGTTACCAGAGGAGAGTTAGGTGTGGGTATGGGCTAAATAGGTGCTGGGAATTAAGGAGGACACTTGTTCTGATGAGCACTAGGTAGTGTATGTAAGTGTAGAATCACTAAATTCTATAGCCGAGACTAATATTACACTATATGTTAACTAACTGGAATTTAAATAAAAACTTAAAAAAAGAAAAATTTTAAAAAAAGGAAAAAAGGTCTATTTAGAACTCAGAATGTCATTTTTTCCAAGCCACAGCTGTATGTAGCAGGCAACCTAGCCCACATAACTCTAGATAACCCACATATGCCTGTATAGTTCAATACTAAATCAAATATGTGATTAAGTTTTATTTTGTTTCATTTATTCAGATGGCAACCTACCTACCATAGTTTCTGTGGTTTTAGATGGCAGTTCATGGTGCAATGAAAAAGAATTCAAAGTTCAACAAAGGCTTGCAATAGCCACCTGCTACCTGGAACATACTTTGTTTCTTCATAAAACTAAAATAGTTTTGCAGTGGTAAAGAAAAAACCATTCTGGAGGAATTACAGCGGAGCCTACAGAGAACATGGAACCAAGAGCTCAGAGAGTTTGAGGGGAGGACTGTTGTTCAAGAAATAATAGCCTAGAGCTGACTTTGTAAGGGTAACAATGGAAGGAGGATGATGGTGGAATAAAATAGCCAGTTTAATGGAAGAAAATAATTGCCAATCTAGAATTTTATAACAAGGAAGAATAATCTTCAAAAATGAATGTTATGGGGCACCTGGCCAACTCAGTTGGTACAGCATGAGACTCTTGATCTTGGAGTCATGAATTCAAGTGCCATGTTGGGGAGTAGACTGTATTTAAATTTTTTTAAATGGATGTTATAACACTGGTATACACATCTGTCAAAACTCATTGAACTGCAAGATGCACATCAAAAACTAATACATATTGTATGTGAAATATACTTCAATAAAGTAGGAATTTAAAATGAAGGCCAAAAAATAAGGTAAAGCAAAGATATGCTCTAAGAAACAAAAACAGACTTTGCTGTCAAAAAAACAGTACAAAGGGTATTCTTCAAACAGAGAATGATTCTAGAAGGATTGCTGGAATGAACAACAACAAAAATAGCAAATATTTGGGTAAAACTAAATAAACATTATACTATATAACACAATAATAATGTCTTATGACTTTAAAAAAAAGGGGGGGCCTGGGTGGCTCAGTTGGTTAAGTATCTGCCTTTAGCTCAGATCATGATCCCGGGGGTCCTGGGATCAAGACCCAAGTCGGGCTCCTTGCTCAGTGGGGAGTCTACTTCTTCTTCTCCCTTTGCATCTGCCCCCCCAAATAAATGAAATCTTTAAAAAATAAAAATAAATTAAATTAAATTAAAAATAAAAATAAAAAATGTATAGAACAAAATTAAACTATACCAGAATGACAGCATGTAAATCAGAAGGAGATACATGGAAATTACGTGCTCCTAAGATCTTTGTAGTATCCAGGAGAACGGTAAAATGATTGATTAACACTGGATTTTCTGAAGTCAGAGATGGCTATTGTAATTCCTGGGGTACTGACATATATCCAAAAAAACAAACAAAAAAATTGCTTAAAGCACTTCTAATTAAGGGGCGCCTGGGTGGCTCACTTGGTTAAACATCAGACTCTTGATTTTGGCTCAGGTCATGATCTTAGGGTTGTGAAACTGAGCCCTGCATCAGGCTCTGCGGTGGGTGTTGAACCTGCTTAAGATTCTCTCCCTCTCCCTCTGCCCCACACTTTCTCCCCCTCTCTAAAAAAATAAAAAAACAAAAATCCTTTATAATTAAAAGACTATGAGAAAACATATAAAATATAGATTTAAAGACAAATAACAGCAATTACATTAAATGTAAATGGATGAGATGCTTTATTTAGAAGACAAAGATTTTCAGACTGGAACTAAAAGTAAAAAGAGTACAATGAGCTGTTTACATGAGATACACCTAAAACATAATAATTCAGAGAAATTAAAGATAAAGAATTTGAAAATATGTGACATGCAAACATTAACCAATAATTCATAAAACAAGCAGAAAAAAATCAGTAAAAATGAAGATTTAAACAGAATTAACAAACTTGATTTAGTAAGACATATATAAAACATTACATCCAACAATTGTATAAAAGCACACTCTTTTCAAGCACATACAAGCATTTTAAAAATGACCAAATCTTGGGCCATAAAGCAAAAGCAAATCTTAAATTCCAAATGACTGAAATCATATACAGGTGTAACTCATTTTATTGTGCTTCACAGATAATGTTTTTTCTTTATAAATTGAAGGTTTGTGGCAACCCTGTGTCAAACAAGTCTATTGGTGCTATTTTTCCAAGGCATTTGCTCAATTCATGTTTCTGTGTCACATTTTAATAGTTCCCAAAATAGTTTGAATTTTTTCATTATCATTATATTTGTTACAGTGATCTCTGATGTTACCATGGTAATTGTTTTGGGGTACCATGAACTGTGCCCATATAAGACCACAAACTTAATAAAAGTTGTGTATGTTCTGGATGCAGATGTGATGGAAAAAGCAAAAGAACTAGAAGAGGATCCTGAAGATATGACTGAACTACTATAATCTCATGATGAAATGTGAACAGTTGAGAAGCTGCTTCTTACAGGTAAGCCAAGAAAGAGGTTTCTTGAGATGGAATCTACTCCTGGTGAAGATACTTTGAAGACTGTTGAAATAACAACAGAGATTTAGAATATTACATAAACTTCACTAATAAAGCAACAAAAGGATTTGAGAGGACTGACTCCAATTGTGAAAGAAGTTCTACTGTGGGTAAAATGCTATCAAACAGTATCACAAGCTATAAATAAAGTATTCATGAAAGGAAGAGTCAATCAATGCAACAAACTTCACTGTTCTCTTATTTTAAGAAAATACAACAGCTGGAGCGCCTGGGTGGCTCAGTCGGTTAAGGGTCCAACTCTTATTTTGGATCAGGTCATGATTTCAGGGTTTTAAGATTATGCCCCACATCAGGCTTCGTGCTCAGTGTGGAGTCTGCCTGAGATTCTCTCTCCCCTTCTCCCTCTGCCTCACCCCCTGCTTGCTTTCTCTCTCTCCAAATAAAATAAATAAAATCTTTAAACTAGAAAAGCTCCAGGTATATCTAAATATTCCCTGGATCAGAAGTCAGAAAATATTTTGAACTGAATGATAAAGATATTATATATCAAAAAATGTGGAAACAGATCAGTGGTTGCCTGGAAACAGGGGAGAACAGGAAGAGAGGATCCCAAAGGGGCATGAGAAAACACTGTGGGAGTGATGGATATGTTCATTATCTTGGTTGTATTCACAGGTCAAAAAGTATCAAATCATACATTTTAACATATGCAGTTTATTACACGTGAAATATTATATAAACCCTCATAAAGCTATACAAAAAAAGAAGAGGAGGTAGAGGAGCTGTAGCAGCAGCAGTCACAGTTGCTGCCTGGAGTTTTTCCCCCAAAACAAACCAGAAAAAGTGTGGGGTGAGCTAAAAGTGGTTTATTTTTTGGAGGAAAATTTATAGGTTTAAATGAATATACTAGGGGCGCCTGGGTGGCTCAGTTGATTAAGCATCTACCTTCAGCTCAGGTCATGATCCTGGGGTCCTGGGATCAAGTCCCACATTGGGCTCCCTGCTCAGCTGGGAGTCTGCTTCTCCCTCTCCCACCCCCCCACTTGTGTTCTCTCTCTCTCTCTCTCTCATGCTCTCTCAAATATTTAAAAAAAATTTTTTTAAATGAATATACTATAAAAGCAATTAATAAGCCAATTATTCACCTCAAAAAATTAGTAACTGCTTTTTTACTAAAAGTAAAAACAAACTCAAAGAAAATAGAAGGAAATAATAAAGAGCAGAAGTTAAGGAAACAGAAAATAAACATTCAATTAAGGACTTAAAATCAAAAGTAGGTTCTTTGAAAAGACCAATAAAATTGACAATGATTTGGGGATTGAGGGGGGAAAAAGAGAAGGCACAAATAAATAAAATACAGTTGACCCTGAAAAACACAGGTTTGAACTGTACAGGTTGATTTCTACAGGGATTTTTTCTTTTATAAATACAGTACAGTATTCTAAATGTATTTTCTCTTCCTTTTCTTTTTCTTTTTTAAGATTTTATTTATCCAGGGCACCTGGGTGGCTCAGTTGGTTAAGCGACTGCCTTCGACTCAGGTCATGATCCTGGAGTCCCGGGATCGAGTCCCACATCGGGCTCCCTGCTCAGCAGGGAGTCTGCTTCTCCCTCTGACCCTCTTCCCTCTCGTGCTCTCTATCTCTCATTCTCTCTCTCTCAAATAAAGAAAATCTTTAAAAAAAAAAAGATTTTATTTATCCTTTCATGAGAGACAGAGAGAGAGATGCAGAGGCAGAGGGAGAAGCAGACTCCCTGTGGAGCAGGGAGCCCAATGCAGGACTCGATCCCAGGACCCTGGGATCATGACCTGAGCTGAAGGCAGACACTTAACCGACTGAGCCACCCAGGCATCCCATCTTATGGTTTTCTTTTTTAATTTTTATTTTTTTTAAAGATTTTATTTATTTATTTGACAGAGAGACACAGCGAGAGAGGGAACACAAGCAGGAGGAGCAGCAGAGGGGGAAGCAGGCTTCCCACTGAGCAAGGAGCCCAATGCGGGGCTTGATCCCAGGACCCTGGGATCATGACCTGAGCCGAAGGCAGACGCTTAACTGACTGAGCCATCCAGGCACCCCTCTTTTTTTAATTTAACTTTTTCAATTTTATTTTAATTCCAGTACAGTTAACACACAGCGTTCTATTAGCTTCAGGTGTACAATACAGTGACTCAGCAGTGCCATACGTTACCCAGTGCTCGTCAAGAGAGGTGTACTCTTGATCCCCTTTACCTATTTCCCCCATCCCCCATCCACCTCCCCTCTGGTAACCATCTGTTTGTTCTCTACAGTTAAGACTCTGTTTCTTGGTTGTCTTTTTTTCCCTTTTTGTTCATTTTGTTTCTTTAGTTCTACGTAAGAGTACAATCATATGTTATTTGTCTTTCTCTGACTGACTTATTTTGCTTAGCATTATACTCTCTAGCTCCATCCATGTTGCAATTGGCAAGAATTCATTCTTTTTTTTTCTTATGGTAATTTTCCACTGTAGATATATACCAACACCTTCTTTATCCACTCATCTATTGATGGACACTTTTGCTGCTTCCACAATTTGGCTGTTGTAAATAATGCTGCAATAAACATAGGGGTGCATGTATCCTTTTGAATTAGTGTTTTCATATTCTTTAGGTAAATACCCAGTAGTGAAATTACTGGATCATATGGTAATTCAATTTTTAATTTTTAAAAGATTTATTTATTTATTTTAGAGAGAGTATACAACAGGGGGAAGGGCAGAGGGGGAGGGAGAGGAAGAGAATTGCAAGCATGCTCCCTGCTGAGTGCTCATGAGCTGGGCCAAAATCAAGAGTCTGATGCTGAGCCAACTGAGCCACCCAGGTGCCCCTCTATTTTTAATTTTTTTAAGAGATTTATTTATTTCTATTTTTTAAAAGATTTTATTTATTTATTTGACAGAGAGAGACACAGCAAGAGAGGGAACACAAGCAGGAGGAGTGGGAGAAGGGAGCAGGGAGCCTGATGCAGGGCTCAACCCCAGGACCCTGAAGCAGGACTCAATCCCAGGACCCTGGGATCATGACCTGAGCTGAAGGCAGATGCTTAACGACTGAGCTACCCAGATGCCCCTCTACTTTTAATTTTTTGAGTAATGTCCATACTGTTTTTCACAGTGGCTGCACCACACTGCATTCCCACCTTATGGTTTTCTTAATAATATTTTCTTTTCTCTAGATTACTTTATTGTAGGAATATAGTATATAATACATATAACGTACAAAATAGGTGTTAACCAACTCTTTATGTTATCAGTAAGGCTTCCAGTAAACAGTATACTACTGGTAGTTAAGTTTTGGGTGAGTCAAGTTGTATGTAGACTTCCGACTGCACAGGAGGTCAGTGCCCCTAACCCCTGCATTGTTCAAGGGTCAACTATATATAAATGTAATAAATTTATAAAATTATTATTTATGTAAAAAATATATAAAGTAAAAATAAGTAAAATGATATAAAGAGATGTGGTAGCTAAGATCCTTTGTAATACGAATACACTGAAACTATTCACAGCAGTTTTCCCAGTGTTCTCTGGCAGCTCCAAATATGAATTACAGGTCTACCAAGATGCTGATTTTCTTGGCCCTTGGGTCAGCCAAATACCACTTCAACAATGAGATACTTCTGTCACCTTCCTCATGTGAGCCTCTTCTTTCCATTGTACCAAGAAAACATAATCATTTTCTATGAATGTTTTGGGAAGAAAATTAAGAAGCACTGATGTGGAGAATAACTACCACCTTTGCATTTAAGAACAGCATATATGGGGCGCCTGGGTGGCTCAGTCTTTATGCATCTGCTTTCGGCTCAGATCATGATCCTGGCTGGGGTCCTGGGATCGAGCCCCACATTGGGCTCCCTGCTCAGTTGGAAGCCTGCTTCTCCCTCTCCCAGTCTCCCTGCTTGTGTTCCTTTTCTCGCTGTCTCTGTCAAATAAATAAATAAAATCTTTCTAAAAAAAAAAGAACAGCATATATATTATTAAAAAGACAAAAGATAATAAACAGGTGGTGGTGAGGATGTAGAGAAAAGAGAACTCTTGTATAAAGCTGGTAGGAATGTAACTGGTACAGCCATTATGGAAAAGAGTTATGAAGGTTCTTCAAAAAATTAAAAATAGAGCTATCTTATGATCCAGAATCTCATTTCTAGATATAAACACAAAGGAAATGAAATCAGTATCTCCCACATTTCACTGCAGCATTATTCAAAATAGCCAAGATATGTAAACAACCATAAATAACTGCTGCTGGATGAGTGGATAAGAAAATGGGGCGGGGGATTGCATGCATGTATATTTACACAATGGAATATTATTCAGCCTTAAAAAAAGGAAATCCTGCCATTTGTGACAACATGGATGAACCTGGCAGACATTATGCTAAGTGAAATAGGCCAGACACAGAAAGACAAGTACTGCACAATTATCACTTGTATGTGGAATCTAAAATAACCAAAGTACAATATCCACTCACAGAATGGTGGTTGCCAAGAGCTAGGGGGATGGGGAAATAGGGAGACATTAGTCAAAGGATACAAAGTTTCAGTTATGCAAGATGATTACTTTTGGAGATCTAATATATAGCAATGTGACTATCCTTAACAATACTGTATTGTATATTTGAAATTTGCTAAGAAGTCTTAAGTGTTCTCACCACAAAAAAAAAGCAAAAAAGAAGAAAATTAACTATGTGAGGTGATAGATATGTTAACTAGCCTGTTATGATTATTTCACAATGTATAGGTATAGTAAAACATCAAGTTGTTTATCTTAAATATATATATATAATTTTTATTTGTTAATTATACCTCACTAAAACTGGGGGGGGAAAACCTGGCACAATACAATATTATAATACATTATGGAATCCGTTTTTCTTTTCCATTTAACTTAAAGATTACATAATTTATACAATTTTTATGCTCTTCATTTTCTTAATGTTTAAAACACTGCACAGAATCTTTACAATTAATAAATACCTTCCTTGATTGTCATCCTCAAATAAAATACAAATTAATGACAAAATAATCCAAATATAATGTAATTTTCTTTGTTACCCATAAGTCAATAGGATAGGCATATGAAGAAATTCAGGCCTAACAAATACAACAGACTTACTCCATCTCTTTAGATTTTACTTTATTTTACTAAATAAATATTTACTGAACACCTACTCTACATCAGATACCATCAAACACCACAGGTGAAAAAGAATGAATCATGGCTCTTGGTCCTTAAGGAACTTAGATTCTAATAAGAACTATAGGTACAAACAAGTAATTACAATATGGTGTGGTTAAATTAATAACAAGGAATAGACTATGATGATTAGCAAATGGACCCTAGAAGTTAAACTATCTGAATTTGCATCAATTACCAGTCTTATGACCTATAGTAGGTTACATAACCTCTCTGTACCTAAGGTTATTGTCTATACGAATATGTAATGCACTTAGTTCCTGGCAGTGAATTCTTCATTATTTTTATCCTTACTACTAAACATTATTATTATTATTATTATTATGAAAAATGATACACAGGATTGGGCCCTGGTCTGAAGGTTAGGGAACCTAACTTAGGAAGACCAATGTACTTTTTTTTTTTTTAATATTTTACTTATTTATTTGACAGAGAGAGAGAGAGAGAGACAGAGTGAGCACAAGCAGGGGGAGTGGCAGGCAGAGGCAGAGGGAAAAGCAGGCTCCCCATAGAGAAGGGGGAGCCCGATGTGGGACTCGATCCCAGGACTCCGGGATCATCACCTGAGCCGAAGGCAGTCGCTTAACCAACTGAGCCACCCAGGCGCCCAAGACCAATGTACTTCTATAATCAAATGATAAGTCACCTAAATCTGTAAAAAACAGTCACTAAAGCAATCCGTATCACCTTACAGCTGTTTAGTGTTTAAAAACTCACTAAATACAGGGATGCCTGGATGGCTCAGTCGGTTAACCATCAGACTTTCGAGCCCAAGTCAGGCTCCATGCTCAGTGAGGAGCCCAGTCTAGGATTCTCTCTCCCTCTCCCTCTGCCCCTCCCCCATTCTCTCTCATTCTCTCTCAAATAAATCCTTTAAAAAAAACTTACTAAATATAAATAAGATAAATTTTAAAACCATTATACACTCATATACTTTTATATTTGTATATAACCTTATGGAAACTTGACTATTCCTTATCAGAATCTTTCATTATTCAAATCCAACTAAAGTGAAAGAATGCATGTATAATTACAAACTTCATTTTTTAAAAAATATTGTATTTATTTATTTGACAGAGAGAGAGAGCGCATTAAGTAGGGAGAGTGGCAGGCAGAGGCAGAGGGAGAAGCAGGCTCCCCGCAGAGCAGGGGGAGCCCGATGCGGGACTCGATCCCAGGACCCCGGGATCATGACCCAAGCCAAAGGCAGTTGCTTAACCAACTAAGCCACCCAGGCGCCCATAAACTTCATGTTTTTTTATCTCTGATTTGTACTAAAATGGAATAAAAGGGTTGACTAACAGTATCATTTGTTCCTTCTAATGCAAGGACATGTAAAATGATGCAACTTTTTAGGAAGGGTATTTGATAATATCTATAACAGATAATTTAATATGTTAAAAATTTAAAACAGTACTCTTATTTTTGGTGCAATTTATAACTATACTCTCAGTGGTGCACAAAAGATGTCCTTTGCACTACTGTTCACAACAGTCAAAAAAAGGAAGGATAATGTGAAATGGCTTTAGGGGAACACCTGGCTAGCTCAGTGGAAGAGCATGCAACTCTTGGTCTCAGGGTCATGAGTTCGAGTCCCAAGTTAGGGGTAGAGATTACTAAAAAAATAAATAAACTTAAATGTTTGAAAGAAAGGAAGAAGGGAGGAAGGGCGGGCTTTAGGCATGCCTGGCTGGCTCAGTCAGAACAGCATGTGACTCCTGATCTTAGGGTCATGAATTCGAGACCTACCCTAGGCGTAGAGCTTACTTAAAAAAAAAGAAAAAGAAAAAGAAATGGCTTTGAAAAATGAAAGATTTATACTAGGTCTTTATGAGACAGATCTATGTATACTGTCTAAAAAAGTGAATACCACATGAGGTTAAAGAAGTTGCGAAACACTGTATATCACAATCTCACTTCTGCAATTAAAGGGAAAAATTAGCATGTATGAAAGAATTCGTATCAGATTATTAACAGAGGCTACTTCTAGGACTGCAGGGGTAGGTGGTACCATGAAGGGAGGGGAAAAAGAGGATTTCTTATCTTATGTTCTATATTGTTTGATTTTATGACAACAAACATGTATTTCTTTTGTAATAAAAAAAAATAAACAAAACAGGGGCGCCTGGGTGGCTCAGTCGTTTAGCATCTGCCTTGAGCTCAGGTCATGGTCCCAGGGTTCTGGAATCGAGCCCCCCATCAGGCTCCCTGCTCTGCGGGAAGCCTGCTTCTCCCTCTCCCACTCCCCCTGCTTGTGTTCCCTCTCTCGCTGTGTCTCTCTCTGTCAAATAAATAAATAAAATCTTTAAAAAAAATAAAATAAAACAATATATTAAATACCATGTAATGAAGAAAACCTATAATTGTTTTATAATTATTCACATTTTAAAGAGCATTCCTATGAAATGTTTACAAAAGCATTTTAAGCTTTATTAACAATCTTCAGATCATTAAACCATCACCTTAATACTTGCTAACGATAATGTGCATCTGGGTTAAGGCCAGTAACCTCCACACCTACAAACAGTTGAATGAAATACCATTTTCTACTACAGATCTCATAATGAATTATGTTTCACCTTCTTCTGTTTTTTAAAGTAAGCTCTATGCCCAACGTGGGACTTGAACTCATGACCCCAAGATCAAGAGTTGCATGCTCAATAGACTGAGCCAGCCAGGCCCCAATTATGTTTCACATTTTTAAATGATGCATCTAGACTTCTGCTTCTGGCTGGTGGTATCAGAACAATTATAAAAACCAGATTAAAAAAATTTTAAGTGTTTGAATGGTAATCACAAAAAGTTCAGCTCTATATTCATGGGTTCTCTACTCCCTTGCTGCATTTTCTGACTTTAACCAGAACACAGAGGCCAATGAAGAAAGAAGAGTCATAAAGCTTGCAGTACTCCTGTGGGGCTGAAGACACAAATATTGGAATTCAGGCTACCAAAGCTGCCAGGATTCAAATGGCCAACATCCCAGAAAAACTGAGTAACAGATAAAGTCTAACATTCTTCATTTAATTTTCCTTCAAGACATTTGCTGACTCCTAGATTTCAGCAGTTTTATGATGGGAGGGAACTAAATACTGGATTTCAGGGCCCAGAAGGGAAGGGAAAACCTTAGTAAACACCCTTGACCAAACTACAAACCAGGAATAAGAACAACTTGGAAAAAACAAACAGATTCAACTGGATCAATATGATCTCACTTAGTGAAAGAATGAAAGCTTTCCCCTTCAGATCAGGAATAAAATAGGATGCCTGCTTTTGCCACTTCTAATCACACAGTACTAGAGGTTCTAGCCAGAGTAATTTGACAAGAAAGAGTAATAAAAGCATTCAAATTGGAGAGGAAGAAATAAATTATCTCTGTTCACAGACAAAATGATCTTATATGCAGGAAAACCTCAAGGTTCCACAAAAAAACTGTTAGAACTAATAAATGAATTTAGCAAAGTTGTAGGATACAAAATCAACATACAGAAATCAGTTGCATTTCTATACACTAACAATGAACAATTTTTTTTTTAAAGATTTTATTTATTTGACAGAGAGAGAGACAGCAACAGCGAGAGAGGGAACACAAGCAGGGGGAGTGGGAGAGGGAGAAGCAGGCTTCCCGCTGAGCAGGGAGCCCAACGTGGGGCTCGATTCCAGGACCCCGGGATCATGACCTGAGCCGAAGGCAGATGCTTAACAACTGAGCCACCCAGGCGCGCCAACAATGAACAATTTAAAGAGGAAATTAACAAGACCATTCCATTTGCAATAACATCAAAAATAATATACTCAGGAACAAATTTAACCAATAAAGTGAAAGACTTGTACACTGAAAACTAAAAAATGTTGCTGAAAAAAGTTAAAGAAGATAGAAACAAATGGAAAGACATCCCTTGTTTATGGATTAGAAGTCAATATTAAGATGTTCATAATAGGGTGCCTGGGTGGCTCAGTTGGTTAAGCAACTGCCTTCAGCTCAGGTCATGATCCTGGAGTCCCGGGATCGAGTCCTGCATCAGGCTCCCTGCTCAGCGGGGAGTCTGCTTCTCCCTCTGACCCTCTTCCCTCTCGTGCTCTCTATCTCTCATTCTCTCTCAAATAAATAAATAAAATCTTTAAAAAAAAAAGAGAAAGATGTTCATAATATCCATGGGTCGCCTGGCTTGGTCAGTAGAACATGCAACTCTTGATCTCAGGGTTGTGGGTTTGAGTCCTATGTTGCATGCAGAGATTACTTAAAAAAAATTTTAAAACTTGGGGCTTCTGGGTGGCTCAGTCAGTTGAGCATCTGACTCTTGGTTTCAGCTCAGGTCATGATCTCATGGGTTGTGAGACTGAGCCCTGAGTCAGGCTTCATGCCCAGCGAGGAGTCTGCTTGACATTCTCTCCCTCTGCCCCTCACCCCACTCATGCTCTCCCTCTAATAAATAAATAAAATCTTTACAAAAATTTAAAAACTTAAAAAAAAAGTTCATAATATTCAAGCAATCTATAGATTCAGTACAGTGCCTCTAGAAAGCCCAACAATGCTTTTTGCAGAAACTTAGAAGTCCACCAAAAGTTCATACAGAATCTCAAAAGTCCCTTAAGAGCCAAAACAATCTTGAAAAAAAAAGAACAAAGTTAGAAGTTTCACATTTCCTGGTTACAAAGGTACAATAATCAAAAAAAGTGTGGTACTGGCATAAAGACAGACATACAGACCAATGGAATAAAACGGAGAACCCAGAAATAAACTCTTGCATAAATGGTCAAATGATTTTCAACAAAGGTGCTAATAAGATTTTTCCATAGAGAAAGGGCAATCTTTAAAAAAGAGACAGTGCTGGGAAAACTGGATATCCACATGCAAAGGAATAAAGTTGGACTTGTTGAATTACTATATTGTATATCTGAAACTAATATAACACTGTAAGGAGGTTCCCCCTCCCCTACTTGTTTTTTTTTGAATCTCTACACCCAACATGGGGCTCGAACTCACAACTCTGAGATCAAGAGTTGCATGCTCTTTGGACTGAGCCAGCCAGGCTCCCTATAACACTGTATGTTAACTATCCTGGAACTAAAAATAAAAACTTAATTAAAAAAATGAACTCAAAATGTATCAAAGACCTAAATATGAGAACTACCACTACAAAACTCTTAGAAGACAATGCAAAAGTTTTATGACATTGGATTTGGCAATGATTCCTTGAATATTATATCAAAAGCACAGGCAACAAAAGAAAAAATGGACAAACTGAACATCAAAATTAAAAACTTGCACATTAAGACACAATCAACGGAGTAAAAAGGCAACCTACAGAATGGAAGAAAATACCTGCATAATATATCTGATAAGGGGTTAATATCCAGAATATATTGAGAACTCCTACACTCAACAATAAAAAAGTAAAAAACTCAATTAAAATACGGACCACGGGGCACGTGGGTGGCTCAGTCAGTTAAATGTCTGCCTCTTGATTTCAGCCAGGTCATGATTTCAGGGTCCTAGGATCAAGCCCCACATTAAGCTCCATGCTCAGGAGGGAGTCTGTTTCTCTCCTCTCTCTCCCTCTCCCCACCCCTGCGTGCACACACGTGTGTGCTCTCGCTCTCTCTAAAATAAATAAATCTTTATAAAAAATGGACAAAGGACTTAGACATTTCTCCTAAGATATACAAATGGCCAATAAGCCCATGAAAAAAATCACTAATCAATAGAGAAATACAAATCAAAACCACAATGAGATACCACTTGATACCTATTAGGATAGCCACTATCAGAAGAAGAAAGTAAGTTATAGCAAAGATGTGGAGAAACTGGAACCCTTCTGTACAATTGGTGGGAATGTAAAATGGTGCAGCTGCTACAGAAAACAGTATGTTGATTCTTCAAAAAATTAAAAATAAAATTACCATGTGATCCAGCCATTCCATTTTGGGTATATATCCAAATGAACTGAAATAGTCTCAAGGAGATATTTGTACACCCATGTTGATGGCAGCATTATTCACAACAGTTAAAAGGTGGAAGCAACCGGGAGTGCCTTGGTGCACTGTGGTGCAACTGGTTAAGTGTCCAACTCTTGGTTTCATTTCAGTTGTGATCTCAGGGTCGTGAGATTGAGCCCTGTGTCGGGCTCCGTGCTCAGCAGAGTCTGCTTGAAATTCTCTCTCTGTCTCTCTTTCTCCCTCTGCCCCTCCCCACTGTGCTCTCTTCTTTTAAAAAAAGGTGGAAGTAACCCACGTGTTCACTGACATATAAATGGAAAAACAAAATGTGGTATATACATACAGTGGAATATTATCCAGCCTTAAAAGAGAAAGAAATTCTAAAATATGCTGTAACATGGATGGTCTTGAACATTATGCTAAATGAAACAAATCAATTATAAAATGGCAAATACTGTATGACTCCACTTAAATGAGGTACCTAGAATAGTCAAATTCATAGAAACAAAAAGGAGAATGGTGGTTACCAGGGGCAGAGGGATGGGGAGAATTATTTATTTTTAATGGGTACAGAGTTTTGTTTTGTAAGATAAAGAGTTCTGGAGATGGATGGTAGTGACAGTTGATCAATAATGTGAATGTGTACCAATGAACTGTACAATTATAAATGATTAAGATGGTAAATTATATGTTATGTGCATTTTACCACAATTTAAAAAAAAAATGATCTGGCTGTATTCTGTCTGTCCTCTCCCCCTAAAAAAGCACAGAATTAATTCTTCTCTAGAATGACTTAAAGTAAAAACTCCTACAATCTGAGAGAAATTAAGAAAGATTTGAATAAGTGGAAAAATATATATTCTTTATGAATGAAAAGGTTCAATATTGCTCTCCCCAATGTAGTCAATGCAATACCTATAACAGTACCCACAGGTTTTATTGTAGGACTTGACAAGCTGATTCTAAAATTCGCATGAAAATTAAAGGGACCTAGGGCGCCTGGGTGGCTCAGTTGGTTAAGCGACTGCCTTCAGCTCAGGTCATGATCCTGGAGTCCCGGGATCGAGTCCCGCATCGGGCTCCCTGCTCAGTGGGGAGTCTGCTTCTCCCTCAGACCCTCTTCCCTCTCGTGCTCTCTATCTCTCATTCTCTCTCTCTCTCTCAAATAAATAAATAAAATCTTTAAAAAAAAAAAAAAAGAAAAAAAAAAGAAAATTAAAGGGACCTATTATAGCCAAAATCATCTTTAAAAAGAACAGATAGAGGACTTATATTACCTAATTTCAAGACTTAAAATGGAACAGAACAGAGAGTGCAGAAATTCAATAGGGAAAGAGTAATCTTTCTAACACATGGTGCTAGAAAAAGTGAACAGCTGTATACCAGTAAATAAATTAAGAAACAGACAGAACCTCTACCATTATATCTCATACCATATACAAAATTTAACTCAAAATGGATCAAAGACCTAACTATAAAAATTTAAATTATAAAACTTCTAGAAGAAAATGCAGAAAATAACCTAGTGTTCTTAAATTTTTTAACATCTTAAACAGGTCACAAAAAAATATGACTAGGGATGCCTGGGCGGCTCAGTTGGTTAAGTGTCTGCCTTTGGCTCAGATCATGATCCCAGAGTCCTGGGACTGAGTCCCTCATCAGGCTCCTTGCTCAGCAGGGAGCCTGCTTCTCCCTCTGCCTGCGCCTCCCCCTGCTTGTACTCTCTCTCTCTCTGACAAATAAATAAAATCTTTAAAAAATATATGTCTATAAAAGAAAAATTCAATCAAATAGAATTCATCAAGGTGCCTGGCTGGCTCAGTCAGTAGAACATGTGACTTTTGATCTCAGGGTTGTGTCTGAGCCCCACATTCAGAGCAGAGTTTACATACATATATACAGATGTGCATAAATTGGAACTCACTGAAATTATAAACTGATACTCATCAAAAAACACCAACAAAAATGAAAAGGCAAGCCACAAGACTGGGAGAGAGTATTTGCAAAACATCTGTCCAACAAAGGCTTGTATTTTGGAATATATATAGAACTCTTAAAATTCAGTAAGAAGATAAACAAACCCCCCAGACAAAAGGCAAAGGTCTGATAGATAGTTCACCAAAGAAGATATAAGGATGGTAAATAAGGGCATAAAAAGATGTTTGACATCATTAGCTATTAGGGAAATGTAAATTAAAACCATAAGAAGATACCACTACATAATCACTTAAACAGTTAAAATTAAAAAGTGTTAGCACTTAAAAATAACAAGACTATGAAGCACCTGGAACTCTCATACACAGTTAATGAGACTATAAAATAGTACAACCACTTTGGAAAACTGGCAGTTTCTTTAAAAATTCTCCATTTACCATATGATGCAGCCATTGTATTCCCAGGTATCTACCCAAAGAAATGAAAGCATATGCCCACAAAAAGGCACAGATGGCTTGTATATATATTTTTTAAAAGAGTTTATTTATTCATTTGACAGAGAGAGCAAAAGAGCACAAGCAGGGTGAGCAGCAGAAGGAGTGGGGGAAGCAGGCTTCCCGCCGAGCAAGAAGCCCGATGCATAGTTCAAGCCCAGGACCCGAAGGCAGACGCTTCACCATCTGAGCCACACAGGCGCCCCTGGCTTGTATATTTTTAAAACACAACCTTTTATATTGGAAATAAAAAGAAAATCACCAGGAGAATTTCTGGTCTTGCATATTATAAGCTCAGAAGTTGCCACTCCATCCTAACAACAAGTAAAAAGCTAAACAAACTGAAAAATCAACAACTCTCCTTAGATCTGCCAGAGAGGGAGGTCACGGGATAAACCACTGCCAAAAGGATTGGTGACTGGCAGATACAAAGAATCACAACTTAAACTTAAGCAAAATCCCACAAGCAGAAACCACCTCTAGCAACCAATGCTGGGGTAGGAAGATCTGTGCTGTAACTGGTGAAGCGTAGGAGGCTCAGGTGTGCACAAGTCTGAGAGTTAAAAATTCCAGGAGTTGGGGCACCTGAGTGGCTCAGTCAGTTAAGCGTCTGCCTTTGGCTCAGGTCATGATCTTAGGGTCCTGGGATCGAGTCCCCACATCGGGCTCCCTGCTCAGCGGGGAGCCTGCTTCTCTCTCTCCCTCTGTCTTCCTCCTTCTCCCTCTGCCTGCCTTTCCCCCTGCTTGTGAGTGTGCACATGTGCTCTCTGTCAAATAAAAATCTTTTAGGGCGCCTGGGTGGCTCAGTTGGTTAAGCGACTGCCTTCGGCTCAGGTCATGATCCTGGAGTCCCGGGATCGAGTCTCACATCGGGCTTCCTGCTCAGCAGGGAGTCAGCTTCTCCCTCTGACCCTCTTCCCTCTCGTGCTTTCTCTCTCTCATTCTCTCTCTCAAATAAATAAAATCTTTAAAAAAAAATCTTTTACAAAAATAAATAAAAAATTCCAGGAGAATCTGGCCATGGGAGGACCCCCCCAAGCCAAACACACACACACACACACACACACTCTCTCTCTCTCTCTCTCTCTCGTGAGTTTTACCTCTGAGAGTTACCAGGTCCTAAGTGAGTATCAGAGAAAAATCCCCTCATGCTTCTGGCAGGAGGAGAGGAAAAGGAGGTATTTGGAAATATGCTGGGGCATTCTGTTCTTAACAAAACCTGCCTTCAAGAGAAACTATTTTACCAGAGCTTAACCTGCTGGGTTTTATCAGAGCCTAACCTACTTGGGGTAAAGGAAAGAATGAACTCCAGCTCCACCAGCCATCCTGTCCCACCAGTCAGGGAGAAACGGGAAAGTGCTGGTGAAGTCCACAGAGCAGAGACACTGAAAGACTGAGACTTCGAGAATTATACATACTTTCCCTATCCCTTCACCTTACCATAGCGTTCTTAAAGGCTTATTTTAGTATAGTTCCTTTTACCCAGTACCTCATGTCTGCCTCTCAAAAGAATACTGAAAGCATATTAAAAGGCAGAAAATGCAATTTGAAGACACTAAACAAGCATCAAAACCAGAGTCAGTTAACGGGAGGAATGTTGGAATTCTCAGACTAGATTTTTTTTTAAACTATGATTAATATGCTAAGAGCTTTTTTTTTTTTTGCTAAGAGTTTAAATGAAAAAAGTGGACACATCAAGAATGGATTGATAGGGGCGCCTGGGTGGCTCCGTCGTAAAGCGTCTGCCTTCAGCTCATGATCCCAGGGTCCTGGGATCGAGCCCCGCACTGGACTCCCTGCTCGGCGGGAGGCCTGCTTCTCCCTCTCCCACTCCCCCTGCTTGTGTTCCCTCTCTCGCTGTGTCTCTCTCTGTCAAATAAATAAATAAAATCTTAAAAAAAAAAAGAATGGATTGATAATGTAAGTAGAGAGAGAGATTCTAAAAAAAATTTTTTTTAATTATAGAAATTAAAAGCATAATAACAGAAATGAAGAATGCCTTTCGTGGGCTGATTGTTAGACTGCTCAAGGCTGAGGAAACAATCTCTGAGCTTGCAGACATGACAAAAGAAACCTCCAAAACTGAAAAAAATAAAAAACAGAACAAAATATCCAAGAACTGTGGGAAAACTACAAAAAGTGTAACATATACATGATGGGAAATCAGAAGGACAAGAAAAAGAAAGGAACAGAAGCAATATTTGGAGTAATGATGGCTGAGAATTTCCCCAAATTAATGTCAGACACCAAACCACAGATCCAGGAAGCTCAGAGAAGACCAAGCAGGATAAATGCCAAAAACCCCTAAACCTAGGCATATCATATTCAAACTTTAGAAAATCAAACATAAAGAAAAAGTCTTGAAAGAAGCCAGAGAGAAAAAACACTTTATCTATCAAAGAGCAAGATAAGGATTACATTCAACTTCTCAGAAACCATGCTAGCAAGAAGACAATGGAATGAAATATTTAAAGGGCCGAGAAAGAAAAACTAGCTAGAATTCTGTATCCTTCAAAATGATCCTTCAAAAGTGAAAGAATGTTCCTCTCAATCTTGCTGTGAACCTAAACTGCTCTGAAAAAAATTAAGTCTTTAAAAAAAAGTGGGGAGAGGGGCACGTGGGTGGCTCAGTTGTTAAGTGTCCAACTCTAAATTTCAGCTCAGGTCATGATCTCAGGTAAGATGGAGCCCAGCATGGGGCTCTGTGCTCAACTCAGAATCTGTTTAAGATTCTTTCCCCTCCCTCCCCCTCTGCTCCTCCCCCTGCTCAGGTTCTCTCTCTCTCTAATAAATAAATAAAATCTTTAAAAAGGGGGGGAGAAATAACTTCTGTCAGACAAACAAAAATTGAGGGAACTTGTTGCAAGTAGATATGCTTTGCAAGGTACGTTAAAAGAAGTTCTTTAGAGAAAAGGAAAATGATACAGGTCAGAAACTAGGATCTACATAAAGAAAGAGCATCTGAGAATGAATAAATATAAGTAAAATTTAAAAATGTTTTATTTTTAATTGATCTAAAAGATAACTGTTCAAAATATGAATAGTAACAATGTAGTTTAATTATGTCGGCTTCTGTGTATGTGTGGGCATGCTTATGCATAAGTGAAATGAATGACAGCAATGAAACAAGGGATGGCAGGAAGGAACTGGGAATACTTTGTTATTATAAGGTACTTGCACTACTTGGGAAGCACTATGGCATTATTTGAAAGTGACTGGATTAATAATAAATATATATTTCAAACTCTAGGGCAGCCACTAAAAAACTTTTCAGATTAAAAGTAAAGGGATAGAAAAAGATATACTAAAACTAATCAAAAGAAAGTGGGAGGAGCCATATTAATTTCAGACAGAGCAGACTTGAAAGCAAGAAAAGTTAAAAGGAACATTACATAATGAGAAGGGGGGCAATACTCCAGCAAGACATAACAATTCTTAATGCGTATCCAACTAACAATAAAGCATCAAAATACATGAGGCAAAAACTGATAGAATGGCAAAGAGAAACAGATGAATCTACTATTAGAGTTGGAGACTTTACACTCTTCTCTCAGAAATAAACAGATTCAGCAGCAGAAAATCTGCAAGGATATAGTTGAACTCAATAGCACCACTAATCAACTGCATATAATTGACATCTGTAGACGATTTCATCAAAGGACAGCTTGTGTTACACATTTTACTCAAGCTCATTTGGACCATTCACCAAGAGAGACCATGTTCTTGGACACAGACACACTTTAACTAATTTAAAAAAATAGAAATCATAAAATGTCTGTTCTCTGACCACAAAGGAATTAAACTAGAAATCAATAACAGCAAAATAGCTAGAAAAATCCTCAAATACTTGGAAATTACATAATTGTAATACTTCTAAATAGCACATAGGTCAAAGAGGAAACCTCAAGAGAAATCTTTAAATATTTTTAACTAAACGAAAATGAAAATGCAACTTAACAAAGTTTGTGAGAGTCAGTGAGAGCAGTGCTTAGAGGGAAATTTACAGTACTGAAACCATGTATCACAAAAGAAGATCTAAAACCAATCATCTAGGGGTGCCTGGCTGGCTCAGTCAGTAGAGCTTGAGTCCTAGCCCCATACTGGGCATAGAGCTTACTTAAAAAAAAAAAAATTAAAAATAAATCAAATAAACCATCTAAGCTTCCATCTTAGGAAACCAGAAAAAGAAGAACAAATTAAATCCAAAATAAGCAGCAGGAGAAAAATAGTAAAAATTAGAGGAGGGGCACCTGGGTGGCTCAGTCCATTAAGAGGCTGCTTTGGGCTCAGGTCATGATCCCAGGGTCCTGGGATCGAGCCCCTCATCGGGCTCCCTGCTCAGTGGGGAAGTCTGCCTCTCCCTCTCCATCAGCCTTTCCCTTACTCATGCTCTCTCTCTCAAAAAATAAATAAAATCTTTAAAAAAAAATAGAACAGAAATCAATGAAATTTAAAACAGAAAATCAGCGGGCGCCTGGGTGGCTCAGTCGTTAAGCGTCTGCCTTCAGCTTGGGTCATGATCCCAGGGTCCTGGGATCGAGTCCCGCACCGGGCTCCCTGCTCTGCGGGAGGCCTGCTTCTCCCTTCCCCACTCCCCCTGCTTGTGTTCCTGCTCTTGCTGTCTTTCTCTCTGTCAAATAAATAAATAAAATCTTTCTTAAAAAAAAAGTATTAAAATAGAAAATCAGTAGAGAAAAATCAACAAAACCAAAAGCTGATTCTTTGAAAAAAAAAAATCAACAAAATCAGTAAGTCTCAAAAGCCAGGTTAAGAGAAAAAGAGAGAAAATACAAATTACTAAAATCAGAATTGAACCAGTGGGGGCATCTGGGTGGCTCAGTTAAGCACCTCTTGGTTTTGGCTCAGGTCATGGGATCAAGCCCCACATTAGGCTCCATGCTCAGCAAGGAGTCGGCTTGGGAAGTCTCTCTCTCTCCCCCTCCGCCCCCCCACCCCCACTCTCTCGCTAAAATAAATAAATCTTTTCTTAAAAAAAGAAGAGAATTGAAAGAGGGAACATCACTACAGACCCCATAGACATTAAGAAAAATAATACAGGAGGGGTGCCTGGGTGGCTCAGTCAGTTAAGCAACCAATTCTTGATTTTGGCTCAGGTCATGATCTCAGGGTCATGATATGAGCCCTGCATTGTGCTCTGCACTGGGCATGGAGCCTGCTTAAGATTCTCTCTCTCTCCCTCTCCCTCTGCCCCTCCCCCCATGAATAAATTAAATTACATTTTAAAATAATATAGGAATATTATAAACTAATCTCTGCCCACAAATTTAAAAATCTCAATGAAATGGACCAATTCCTTGAAACACATAATCTACTAAAACGCACACAAGAAGAAACAGATAATCTGAAAAGCTATATATCTATTAAAGAAATTGAACCAGGGGCACCTGGGTGCCTCAGTTGGTTGAGTGTCCAACTTCTGGTTTTTGTTCAGGTCACGATTTCAGAGTCGTGAGATAAAGCCCTGTGTTGGGCTCCACACTCAGTGCAGAGTATGCTTTAGATTCTCTCTCTGCCCCTCCCCCACCGACTCACAAGCACACTCTCTAAAATAAATAAATAAATCTTTAAAAATAATGAAAAAAAAAGGGGCGCCTCGGTGGGTCAGTCATTGGGTGACTGCCTTCGGCTCAGGTCATGATCCCAGGGTCCTGGGATCGAGCCCCACATTGGGCTCCCTGCTTGTGTTCCCCTCTCACTATGTACCTCTCTGTCAAATAAACAAAATCTTTTTAAAAAATAAATAAATAATAAAAATTTAAAAAAAAAGAAATTGAAATAATAATCTTCCAAAACAGAAAGCATAGGTTCAGATAGGTTCACTAGTGAATTCTACCAAACATTTAAGTAAGAAATGATATGCATTCTCTAAAACCTGTTCCAGAGGGCGCCTGGGTGGCTCAGTCGTTAAGCATCTGCCTTTGGCTCAGGTCATGATCCCAGGGTCCTGGGATGGAGTCCCACATCGGGCTCCCTGCTCAGCGGGAAGCCTGCTTCTCCCTCTCCCACTCCCCCTGCTTGTGTTACTACTCTCACTGTCTCTCTGTCAAATAAATAAATAAAATCTTTAAAAAAAAAAAATTAAAAATAAATAAATAAATAAATCTGTTCCAGAGCATAGAAGCAGAAAGAACACTAACTCATTTTATGAAGCCTGCATTACCCTAATATCAAAACAGAAGACATATAAAAAACTATAGACCAATATCTCTGATGAACATAAAAGCAAAAATCCTCAACAATATTAGCAAATCGGATCCAACAATATATAAAAAGAATTATATGCCATGACGAAGTGGGATTTATCCTAGTATGCAAGGCAATTTCAAATACAAAAATCAATCAATGTACTCCATCACATCAACAGTCTAAAGAAGAAATATCACACAATCATCAGAAGATGCAGAAAAAGCATTTGACAAAATCCAATACCCATTCATGATAAAATCTCTCAGCAAAGTAGGAATAAAGATGAATTTCTTCAAGTTGATACAGAACATCTACAAAAACCCTACAGCTAATACCATACTTAATGGTGAGAAATTCCAAGCTTTCTAGCTAAGATGAGGAAAAAGCAAAGATGTCTCACCACTGCTTTTCAACAATATACTGAAAAGCCCTAGCTAATGCAGTTAAGACAAGAAAATGAAATACATATTGGGATGGTAGAAATAAAACTGTCCTTGTTCATGGATGACATGCTCATGTAGAAAATTCAAAAGAATCAGCAAAAAATTCCTGGAAGTAATAAGCAGTTATAGTAAGGTTGCAGGATACAAGATTAATATACATAAGTCAATCACTTTTCTATATACCAGCCATGAATAAGTGGTATTTGAAATTAAAAACATGGGGTGCCTGGGTGGCTCAGTCATTAAGCATCTGCCTTCAGCTCAGGTCAGGATCCCAGGGTCCTAGAATCGAGTCCTGCATCAGGATCCCCGCTCAGTGGGAGGCCTGCTTCTCCCTCTCTCATTCCCCTGCTTGTGTTCCCTCTCTCACTGTGTATCTCTGTCAAATAAATAAATAAAATCTTAAAAATTAAAAACTTTATCATTTACATTATCACATTCAAAAATGAAATACTTAGGTATAAATACAACAAATGTTGTATTTGTATATACAAGATATATATGAGAAAAACTATAAAACTCATAATAGATATTAAAGAACTAAATAAATGGAGAGATGTTCCATGTTCACGGTCAGACTCCATATTGTCAAGATGTCAGTTCCTCCCAACTTGATCTATAGATTTAATCCCAATCCCAATAAAAATCCCATAAAGTTATTTTGTGGATACTGAAAAACTGATTCTAAGGTTTATATGCAGGGGCACCTGGGTGGGTCAGTCGGTTAAGTGGCTACCTTTGGCTCAGGTCATGATCTCGGGGTCCTGGGACTGAGTTCTGCATCGGGCTCCCTACTCAGGGGGAGCCTGCTTCTCCCTCTCCCTCTGCCTGCTGCTCTGCCTACTTGTGCTGTCTGTCAAATAAATAAATAAAATCTTTAAAAAAATAAAGTTTATATGCAGAGGCAAACAACCCAGAATACCCAACACAATAACGAAGAACAAAGTCAGAGGACTGACACTACCTAACTTCAAAACTTACCATAAAGTCTACAGTAATCAAGATAGTGTGAAGGGGCGCCTGGGTGGCTCGGTCGTTAAGCGTCTGCCTTCGGCTCAGGTCATGATCCCAGGGTCCTGGGATCGAGTCCCGCATCGGGCTCCCTGCTCCACGGGAAGCCTGCTTCTCCCTCTCCCACTCCCCCTGCTTGTGTTCCCTCTCTCGCTGTGTCTCTCTCTGTCAAATAAATAAATAAAATCTTAAAAAAAAAAAGATAGCGTGGTATTGGAGAAACGAGACAAGATGATCAATGGAACAGATACAGAAAACAGAAATAGAAATAGACCCACATAAATATAGTCAACTGATTTTTGACAGGAGGAAAAGAAATACAATGGAGCTATCTTTTCAACATATGATGCTGGAAAAACTGGACATCCATATACAAAAATGACTAATGCAGACATAGACCTTATATCTTTTACAAAAATTAACTCAAAATAGATTATAGACCTAAATGTAAAATGAAACTCCTGGAAGATAACACAGGAGAAAACCTAGTTGACCTTGAGTATGGGTGATGACTTTTCAGATAAAACACCAAAGGTATAATCCAGGAAAGAAATAAATGATAACCTGGACTTAATTAAAATTTAAAAATTCTGCTCTGAGAAAAGACAATGTCAAAAGGATGAGAAGACAAGTCACAGACTGGGAGAAAATATCTGCAAAAGACACATCTGGGGGTGCCTGGGTGGCTCACTAGATTAAACGTCTGACTCTTGGTTTCGGTTCAGGTCATGATCTCATGGGTGGAGAAACTGAGCTCCATGTCAGGCTCTGCGCTCAGCAGGGAGTCTCCCTGAAGATTCCCTCTGCCTCTCCCCCTGCTTGTGCTCAAATAATAAATAAATCTTTAAAAAAAAGATACATCTGATAAAGGACTGTTATCCAAAACATACGAAGAATTCTTAAAACTCAACAATAAGAAAAAGAACAATTAACATTGTGTCAAAGACCTGAACAGACATCTCACTGAAGGTGATATGCAGATGACAAGAAAGCATATGAAAGGGTTTCAACATCATGTCATTAGAGACCTGCAAATTAAAACAATAATGACATACCCCTAGACACCTATTAAAATAGCCAAAATAAAACACTAACAAATGATTGGGAGCATACAAAGCAACAAGAACCTTACTCATTGCTGGTGGGAATGCAAAATGATAGTTATTTTGGAAGACAATTTGGCAGTTTCTTACAAAACTAAACACTCTTTTTTAAGTAATCTCTATACCCAATGTGGGGCTTGAACTCAAGATCAAGAGTTGGATGCCCTACTGACTGAGCTAGCCAGGCACCCTTAAACACATTCTTACCATAGCATCCAGCAACCATGCTCCTTGGTATGTACCAAAAGGAGCTGAAAACATGTCCTCACAAAAACCTGCACATGGGTACTTACAGCACCTTTACTCATAACTCCCAAAACCTGGAAGTAAACAAGGAGTCCTTCAGTGGGTAAATGGATAAACTGGTATATACGGAAAATGGAATATTATTCAGAGCTAAAAAGAAATGAGCTCCCAAGCAATGATGAAAAGACATGGAAGAAACGTGAATGCATCATTGCTAAGTGAAAGAAGCCAACCTGAAAAGGCAACATACTGCACTCTGACTACAACTATAGGACATTCTAGAAAAGGCAACACTATGGAGACAGGAAAAAGATTAGTTGTTGCCAGGGGTTAGGAAGGAGGGCTGGATAAACACAGGATTTTTTTTTTTTTAAAGATTTTATTTATTTGAAAGCGAGAGACAGAGATAGCGAGTGAGAACACTGAGCGGGGAGGAGAGGGAGAAGCAGGCTCCCCACTGAGCAGGAAGCCCAATGCGGGGCTCGATCCCAGGACCCTGGGATCATGACCTGAGCCAAAGGCAGCCGCTTAACCAACTGAGCCACCCAGGAGCCTCCAGGATTTTTTTTTTTAAGATTTTATTTATTTATTTGACAGAGAGATGCGGGGTTTGATCCCAGAACCCTGGGATCATGACCTGAGCTGAAGGCAGACGCTTAACCATCTGAGCCACCCAGGCACCCCTAAACACAGGATTTTTAGAGCAGTAAAACAATTGTGTGTGATACTGTAATGGCGAATACATGTCATTTTATATTTGTTAAAACCCATAGAATGTAGAACACCAAGAATGAACCCTAATGTAGACTATGGACTTTTGAGTTTTAATGAGGTGCTGAGGTAGGTTCATTGACTGTAACAAACGCACCACTCTGGTTCAGGATGTTGATAATGAGGGAAGAGGGGGGTGGGTGGGACAAGGAATACATGGGAAATCTCTGTACTTTTTACTCCAAACTGCTCTGAAAAATAAAGTTTATTAGTACGAAAAATAGAATCACCATTTTTTTTAAGATTTTATTTATTTATTTATTTGAGAGATAGAGAGCACATGAGAGGGGGGAGGGTTAGAGGGAGAAACAGACTCCCCGCCGAGCAGGGAGCCCGATGTGGGACTCAATCCAGGGACTCCAGGATCATGATCTGAGCTGAAGGCAGTCGCCCAACCGAGCCACACAGGCGCCCTAGAATCACCATTTTTTAAAAAGATTTTTACTTATTTATTTGACAGAGAGAGAGAGAGCGTGTGTGCAAACAAGCAGGGGGAGCAGGCAGAGGGAGAAGCAGGCTCCCCACTGAGCAAGGAGCCTGACGTGAGGCTCGATACCAAGACCCTGGGATCATAACCTGAGCTGAAGACAGACACTTAACCGACTGAGCCACCCTGGTGCCCCTAAAATCACCATTTTTTTTTAAGATTTTATTTATTTGACAGAGAGAGACACAGCAAGAGAGGGAACACAAGCAGAGGGAGTGGGAGAGGGAGAAGCAGGCTTCCCGCAGAGCAGGGAGCCCCATATGGGGCTCGATCCCAGGACCCTGGGATCATGACCCGAGCTGAAGGCAGACGCTTAACAACTGAGCCACCCAGGCGCCCCTAAAATCACCATTTAATTCAGAAAATTCTTGCAAAGAGATGGTGGTTTATTAATGTTATTCCTAATCCACATTTAACTGCATAACAATATATATCACTGCTAGGCTTATAAAGGCTTATTGAAGCTTATGATAAAGGCCTCTGATCAAGTGTGAGGAACCATTCCTTTTTCTCAAGTTAATAGTTTTGCTCAAAATTGTTAATATTTGGCAGTATTTCTGCCTAGCTGTTTCATTCTCATTAAACACACATGCACTCATCTGCATATTCGGAAAAATGTAACTCTACTTCAAGAATAAACGTGTTAAGATTTCAATGCCTTGTATGGATAAGCCAAGGTTATGTGGTGGATCTGAAGCTATGTATCAGAACTCTGTATGGAACAAGGAAAACTCTTTCCCTACACAGCTAACACTACCGACATACCTGACAGAATATACTAAGGGAAAAGTTGGTACGAAACTGTCAAGTGATCATTCTCCGTGTGGTTATGCCCAAGCCATCTCTTAATGATAAATTAAAAAGTCTCTTTACCTGTCATGACCTGAGTTCAGGCACTCTTGCGGAAGCTGGAGACAATACTAACCCCTGCACTGTGTAGGGAGATGCACTCCTTGCATTGGGGCTTAAATGTTAGTGATTTCACCAACCCTTGAAGTGCAGAACAGTAAAAAAACAGTTTTCAGCCGTTTTTCTTACTGAGTTCTCATTTTTAAAATATTACAAAGATCTCAATTAGGTTTTAAAATAAGTTATTTCTGTTGAAAAGGCAGGGCCTTAGTTTAAAGAGATACATGCCAATAGGTCTTTCTGGGTCACTGCACAAACCACAAGATGGCTTTTTTTCTTCTATTAATTAAAAACTTACACAAAGATGCAACAATTTTGTGCCTTCGAGTGATTTTCTGATTTTACCTTAAAGTACCAAGATTTAGTGGCTACACATATGTAACTCGGTCTTGCAGAATTAAGTATTAATAGGTACTGTACTAGATGAGATTAGCTGAGTTAAAAGTGGTACCTTTCCTATTAACTCAATTATTCCCCTGCCAAACCATACCGCCCTGGAAATTTCTAAAGAAACAACATGTTGTACTCTTCTATAAGGTAAAAATCAAGAAATGCTACTATGCCCAAGGATAGAATTACACTGTGTATGTGTCTGGAAGGCCAAATCTGTTTCTGACTGAAACCTTAAAATTCCAATTAATACAATTTCCCATTCTCTTATACTCTAAAATTACAGGAGCTTACACATGACTCTAGGTTTTTCCCATTGCTGCAGGAGAAATGAGTTGAAAAATATCCCTTAGCTAGTTTTGAAGAAAATATTTTATGTACCTAAAAAAGAGTAATGTTTTATCTGAATCTCTCTCCAAATCCCCTTCACTTCTTTAAGCTTTCATTTCTCTTCTGACCCTCTTAATCAGAACACAAACAATGCTATTCTGACTATTATGAGCTTGGCACCATTCAGTTATGCATACTCAAAGCATTTGAGTTCTCTGAATTCTTTCCTGGCATTTTAGTAGAGGAAGATAAAAACAAACCTGAGCTGAAACCGTGCCACCTGGAGGATGCACATGTATTTCACTATCTCTTCCTATCTATACTCTGCCCCATTTTAAAACTCTATATCAAATTTAAATGTTCCCTGCCTACAACAAAGCAAGCTTGTCTCAATAGGCTTGGCTAAGGTGCTTATATTTTTCTTCACAGGTAAAGAAATTAAATAATCCCTCTTTCATTTACCAAACAATTTTTTTTAATGTTGGCACTCACTCAAAGTCCATTTGAAGGATCTATTCCTCTAACTTAAAATCACAGCAATTTGATCTCATTTATAAACAATCGAACATAAGTACTTCTTGGAAATAATCTGCTCAACTGCTACCTTTTTTTTTTTTTTGTCTTTCTATGGACAAGATAATATAAGAAAAATTCATGAAATAAAATAAATATTGCCTGGCCTTAAAATGTTACTTTATGCTTCTTTCCAGTGTAAAGGAGAGAGGAAAGAGCAATACAAAATGTAAACTAAAAGGTCAAATTTCTAACTTATTTGACATCAAATGAAAAAATTTTTCTTTTCTTTCCTTTTTTTTTTTCTTTAAGTAAGCTCTACACATAATGTGGGGCTT
Organism: Callorhinus ursinus; assembly: GCF_003265705.2. Lineage (NCBI taxonomy): Eukaryota > Metazoa > Chordata > Mammalia > Carnivora > Otariidae > Callorhinus > Callorhinus ursinus. The sequence goes on from NW_027397114.1 coordinate 7,437,137, forward strand.
GAACTCACGACCCTGACATCAAGAGTTGTATGCTCTACTAGCTAAGCCAGCCAGGTGCCCTGATATCAAATGAAAAAATTTTCTAAGAGGAAGTTTCAGAGTAGTGGAGACCAATCAAAAAATCATTCTGTCAAAAGTAAAGAGCACCTCAGTTCCAGTATTAATACACTTGTGAGTTCATGCCAAACATGACAACTTTTTAAAATGTAACTTACGTGGGAATAAGATTTCAGGCCAAAACTGACTACTCAATTTAATCCTTGTTGTAATTACAAGGTCTAAAACAGTTCCCATTTTAAAGATGCTAACTGAGTTCCCACACATTTTTTTTTTTTAAGATTTTATTTATTTATTTGACAGAGAGAGACACAGGGATAGAGGGAACACAAGCAGGGGGAGCGGGAGAGGGAGAAGCAGGCTTCCCACAGAGCGGGGAGCCCGATGTGGGGCTCGATCCCAGGACCCTGGGATCATGACATGAGCCGAAGGCAGACACTTAACCACTGAGCCACCCAGGCGCCCTGAGTTCCCACACATTCTATATAATGTTTCTTTTTAACATATTCTTACTCTGTAACTAACTTGGTCATCTAGATTCTAACCTCCACATTCCATCTCATAAGGCAAGTATTTTTCTCTCAATTATGAGTAACATTCATTATCCCAATTTTAATTTATTGTCCAAAAGGGGGAAAAAAAACCTTTAAGAAAACCACATATGAAGTAAGCCACCTTGATGAACCAATCTTTCATGTTCAAAGCACTTATTTTAAAAATAACTCTTCAGCTTGGGGCGCCTGGGTGGCGTGGTCGATTGGGCGACTGACTCTTGATCTCAGCTCGGGTTGTGATTTTGGGGTGATGGGATCAAGCCCTATGTCTGGCTCTGCGGTCAGCACAGAGTCTGCTTGGGATTCTCTCTGCCCCTCCCACTCATGCGTGCTCTCTCTCAAATAAATAAATAAATGTTAAAAAAAAAAACTCTTCAGCTTTATATGCATGGTATTATATTCATTTTATATTTATGAAAATATAATCTGCCTAGGGTTACAAAATATGTTAATGTTTGAAGTAGAATTAAAATGTGGCATTTCCTTTATCTCATACTACAGATTATTAAAATATTTCCCATGAATATCTAAAAATGTTTCCTATTTCTAAAGTAACAAACACTGATATCTTAATCTGAAAATGTATATATCACCACACACACATCATACACACAGGGAGACAGCAAATTAAATGGAAAAGAGCTCTTACCTTCATCTCCCTCTGGTGCATATGAAGCTGTAATAATGTCAATATCAGCACAATTCATCACAATCTGATTGGTTGCCTGCCTCACCTAGAGGGAAAAGAAAAACCAGAAGTGTCAGAAATAGCCAAGATTAGTAACATGTACATCTTCATCTTGGCCTAATGTGTGTCACCAGGAATTTTTTTAAACCCAGGCATCACTAAAACCTAGACTGAGTATTTATACATCAATGGCAAAAATAAATGAGTAGTTTTAAGTAATCCAAGGCAATTCACATTTTTCAAATTTTATTAAGAGCAACAATAAACACTTAAGTATTTTACAGAATTTAAATATCTGACCAATGAGCTAAATAAAAGCATTTTTCCCACTTAAACTTTTATTTAAAACAATTAAAACTTTTCAAATTAAAAATTAATTAGGAGAGGGCGCCTGGGTGGCTTAGTTGGTTAAGCAACTGCCTCCGGCTCAGGTCATGATCCTGGAGTCCTGGGATCGAGTCCCACATCGGACTCCCTACTCGGCAGGGAGTCTGCTTCTCCCTCTGACCCTCTTCCCTCTCGTGCTCTCTATCTCTCATTCTCTCTCTCTCAAATAAATAAATAAAATCTTTTAAAAAAATTAATTAGGAGACACTTCTCATGTTGCAATTAATTATGTATTTCAACCTATACATCAAACCCATCATAAGACCTTCTTTAAGGATAGAGAAAGAAAAGTGATATCATAAACCATGTCAAAATTTCGTAAGACACTCTAAATTTTTTCTCTTACCAAAGTAACATTTTGGATATAACATACAGTAATGACTCACCACCAAGATTAAATAAACTTTTTAAGATTTTGTCTTACTTGCTTCAGATGCCCCAAAATAAAATACAGATATAATGAAAGAAAACCCCATCCTCTCTTCCTCATTACATGGAGATAACCACTCTCCTAAGGCTAATGTAGCTCTTTCTCACATATGTATAGTACTTCTGCTACCTATAAAAAGATCAGCAAACAATGGTTTGTTTTTTTTTAATGATTTTTATTTATTTGTCAGAGAGAGAGAGCACAAGCAGGGGGAGCAGCAGAGGGAGAGGGAGAAGCAAGCTCCTCACTGAGCAAGGAGCCCGATGTGGGACTCGATCCCAGGACCCTGGGGTCATGACCTGAGCCGAAGGCAGATGCTTAAACAAGTGAACCACCCAGGCGTCCCAGCAAACAATGTTTTTAATTTTATACAAACAGTATCAAAATGTATATAACCTTTGCATCTGCTTTTTTAACATTGTTTCTGAGATGGGTAAATGCAGACAGATGTAGATCTAATTCATTTACTTTTAACTCCTACAGAGAAGTATTCCATTCTATAAATAAACTACGGTTATTTATCCATTTCCTTTCTAAAGGAAGTTAGATTATTTCCACTATTTTGTTATTTAAAATAGTACTATAATAAATATCTTGGTCCATGTTTTCTTATGCACATTTTTCTTTACCAAGAATATCCCAATTATGCTCTAGAGTAGTTTCAATTAACACTCCCGTGAGCAAAGAATAAGGAAATCCCATGTTCATCATCCTCCAAAAAACTTAAAATTTTTTGACAATCTTATGGGTATTAAATGGTATTCTACCATTGCTTTAAATAGAACTTTCCTGATTACGCATCTTCTCTTTTTAGTTTCTTTCTTCTTCCTTTTTTTTTTTGCCATTCTTTTTCTCTGTAAATTATTTATTCATAACCCTTGCCCACTTTTCAATTTGGTTGTAGACCTGCTTTTATATAGTTGTTGAATTTAAACAGAACCTCAAATTCATTTTCAGACCATTCATTTGAATGGTCTAAATTTAAAATAACAAAAATACTGGGGCTCCTGGGTGGCTCAGTCAGTTATTGGTTTCGGCTCAGGTCATGATCTCATGGTTGTGAAATGGAGCCCTGCATGGGGCTCCCTACTCAAGGTGGAGTGGGCTTCAGATCTTTCTCTCTCTCCCTCCCCCCTCCTTCCCTTTCAGCCCCTCCTTGCTGACATGCAAGAGCTCTCTCTTTCCCTCTCTCTCTCAAATAAATAAATAAAATCTAAAAATGAAATAAATAAACTAACAAAAGTACAGATGCCCTAAATCACAAATGTCTACAGAGGCCAGACAAGCAGGTGAGTAGAGTAGGCCAGGTGAAGGCTATGCATAAAGGAAGGGGGAGGTAGCCATTTCTTGGAGCCAACCAATTATTGCTATACTGAAAAGCAGACTTAGTATTGACAGATCTTCCAATTACAAAAAGAAAAAAAAAAAAAAAGCCACAGGGCTCCTGGATGGCTCAGTTGGTAGTGCATGCCATTCTTGATCTCTGGGTCTGAGTTCGAGCCCCACGTTGGACAGAGAGATTACTTTAAAAAAAAAAAAAGGGCCACAAATTTCAGATTTCATGTGCAATCTCCCAAACTGTAACTGATGGCAACTAATATAAATCTGCAAAAACACTGTGCAGTCCAAACAAAACCCACATGTAGGTCAATAGGGCCTTGAATCACTAACAGACCTCAGAACTAGGTAAGGACACAGGAATAATATAATATCTATATGAAAAAGCTATACCAAAGGGTAATCATTTTATTAATAACCAATAAATAAACATGATTAATCTCAAACTAAAATTACCTGACCTAAATTACAGATAGTATGTTAGTAAGCCTGTAACAGACTGTTAAAATCACTAACCCATAACATGAAACTATTTTGGCTCATTAAAAAAAAATCTTTTTCAGCGACTTGGCTAGGTCAGTTGGTAGAATGTGAGAATCCTGATCTTGGGGACATTAGTTTAAGCCCCACATTGGGTGTAGAGCTTAGTTTAAAAAAAAATCCTTTCCATAAATTTCTCTGTTTCTAAACAAAAATGTCATTTAATAAACGTTTTTTTTTTTTTATTTTTAAGTGGTAGGAGCACCTGGCTGGCTCAGTCGGTAGAGCAGGCAACTCTTGATCTTGGGATTGTGAGTTCCAGCCCCATGTTAGGTAAGAGATTACTTAAAAATAAAATCTTTAAATAAATAATTTTGTGAGTGGTAATATTCCTTCACACTGTTTATTTCATCAGGAACATTCCTAAGCAGCACTAAAACCTTTCTGTACCAACTGGCCATTTATAGCACTACATTTGAATGAACAAACAATCAAGAAAGACCCCTTTGCCTATTTATAAATTCACTTTCAGAAAATTCAGCAACAGAGAGAAATGAAGCACTTAATGAGGATGGGGTGGACTGCAGGGAGGTGTCTCCAAAAAGTAAAATGAATAAAACCTTCCAGAGTCTGAAGTTTGTGTCAACAGGATAATAACAGTAGTTTAGTTAACATCTTCATCTTTAGCTAGGCAATCATATTTTCATCCATCAACATCTACAGTGAATTTAATGGTAGCCAAGCAGTTTATCTGCCAATGTAAAGATACCTGTACAACACTACATATGCCAAATGACATTCACCTCACTACTATTGTAACATTCTAAGTGAAAGTGTTTGCATACCCTGGAAAGGCACAGTCTACAACATCCATTTACAAGTACATTCTAACCTCCTGTGTTTAGGGAAAACCCACCTGTTTATACTACTGAATTAAGCTGCTTGTTGAATAGCTACTAATCTTTTTTTTTTTCCCCAAGATTCTGCCATTTCTGGAAGGGTGGGAGGGAGGAACCAAAGGAACAAAAATACTTATCTCAGTAATAGAATGCTACTCAAATTTTAAAAATCTGACAGTATACTCTGCCTCAGATTAGACATGCATTTTAAACAGGATATAAAATGCTTGTTTTAGTCCTTAGTGCGTGATTCACTGTAATCAGTTAATAGATTTTTGTTATTAAGACACACACACACACGGGCATGTGGCTGCCTCAGCAACTCTTACATTTCAGGGCTGTGAGTTGGCATAGAGTTTACTTAAAAAAAAAAAAGATATACACAGAGACCAAGATTAACTGTGCTGTAATCATAAAGATGTTCCTCTGAATATCATCTAACAGCATTCACCTAACAGTTTATAAAGTGTCTATCAGAATGATACAAAATTTAAAAACTATGTGCTATATTATATAGTACTTTGGATATCAGCATACATGTACAGATTTAAAATATCTACATGGAGTTAAGCGCTTCACTACCACACAGTAACACTGCTCTTTTTGATGTTTTCCCCACAATAGCACTGACCTGATGATTCAATACATGATTTCTCACATATTAACATCATGTTAGTGATGTGTTCCACAACCAAAAATACAGGTAATAATTCAAAGGAATTTCAGCATTAAGAGCTTCACAGTATGCAAGCTTAAAATAGAAGCAAAATGTTAAAGTTGGCATATATATTGTGTGGTAACAAGCTAATTTTCAACTTCTCCTTTTGATGCTATTAAAGAATGGAACAACAGTGTTTCCTTTCCTTGTTTCAAACCCACGGTTAAGTCTTCTTGGAGCCCCATACAGACTGCACTTCAACTGAACCAAACACTAAGTAATGGCTCTAGGGAAGAGGCAGCTTGACCACTTGTAACAATTTTACAATGGAAGTTTCCCATGAGTTAGGAAAGCAGCATTATGAGATTTTTTTTTTCCTGAATGAGTCTTTATTATGATCACTTAGAAATACATCTTACAGGTACTAGAAGACCCAAGAGGCTTTTCTTTGACTGCCAAAGCCCCCAGATTTTAGCAAAAGGAAATCTCCATTATGACAACTCCAAATATCAATCTGAATCTGAGTCATTTTGCCTTACAAGGAATTTCATCGTTAAAATTTTGTAATAATCATTGCCTTTGTGGACTAGGGCTGTAATTTCTAGAGACAACAAGGAGCAAATAATTAGTAAACACAAATTGAGCCAAGTTTTCTAACAAAAGAGACATTGAAAAGAGCAAGTTGCAGAAAGTCAAACGTAGTACCACTAATGTAAAAATTTTAAACATACAGAATATTGTGGCTACTTACATATTCAATAAAACTTTAAAACTATATATAGGAATAATACCTACCCAGAGAGAAGTTACCTCTGGGAGTGGGGGTGGAAAGAGATGGAAATGGACTTTGGTGGTATCTGTGACATTTTATTTCCCAAAAAACATCAGGCACAGTCTGAAGCAAATGGGGGAAAACGTTAGTATCTGCTAAATCTGGGTGGTGGGTTACTTTTCTGTATTTCTAAAAGATTTCCTAATTTAAAGTAAAATTTTAAAGTGATTACAAGTGGCCAAACTAAGAGCTACATATTTAAATGATGTTCAAAACTGAATCTCCAAGATCTGGAGAACTAATCTCAGTTAACAACAAAAGAGCTATCAGAGGACTCAGTCCTTTGCCACTGACTCACATACAGATTAGAATAGGATCTACCTTAAAATAAGAACAGGCTCACTTATGTAGCAAAGTTCAGAGAAGTTTCATAGATAATTTACTATTCAAGATCACATTTGTCCAGGTTGTACTGGACAATATCAATTATCCAAAACCAGGAAGTAAAAAAAAAAAAAGAGCCTATACAAAAGCCAGAATAGATGATACAAAGTCCATACAATAAAGCTCATTCCCTTCACTCAGAAGAGTCCAACAAACCCTCACTTAGAAATTTTTTTAAGATCACACAAGCTTTTTTCTGGTACTCAGACCTCTACAGATCAAGTTCAGTAAGATAGAAGACGGAATAAATTGCACAAGAGGCAGGAACAAGGCACAGTAAGCAGCAAGAAGTAATAACCTAACAGTAAGAAAAACAAAAAACTTTAAAGAACAGATATGAAACTAATAAATTATAGTGCATAGTTTTGGGTAATCTGTGGTTTTAAGTATCAATGACAGATGTCCAAAATGATGTCCAGTATTTTAAAAAAGGAAAGAAACAAGCCTAGATTATAAGGAACTAGAGTTTAAAAAAGTAATACATTTTTGGAATATTTCCATCCAAATCAGTAAATATTTTTTAAAGTCTAAGTGCCTCAAAGGGTAAGCTTCATTTATCTGGAAAATTCACTGCAAAATTCATTGCCAGATGATAGTAGATAAAGCTTAACATATGAAAGTTTCTCATATTGAGGTGTTTCTTCATACACACTTTTCAAGAAACAACAGAAGATCTGAACAAGTTCAATTTCTTATCACCAATCTCTCAAATTTAATTTCTTAAGACCATTTAGTGATCTAGTACAAAACTGACAAATTATTATCACTTCTTTAAGTAATAAAAAAACAACCAAAATGACCGCACAGAAAATATGAAAGGGGCACCTGGGTGGCTCATTCAGTTAAGCACCAACTCTTGGTTTCGGCTCAGGTTGTGATCTCGGGGTCATGGGATCAACCCCATGTGGGGCTATATGCTCAGTGTAGATGATCTGCTCAAGTTTCTCTCTCCCTCTCCCTCTAACCCTCCCCGCCTGCACACTTACACTCTCCCCTCTCCAATAAATAAATAAATCTTTTAAAAAAAAAGAAGAAAATATGCAGCATTTGGGCAGAAAATACCATAACACAGGGTTGACAATAACATCCATTTAGGTGCCAAGTTTTAGCCTGCCAAACTACTATATCTGTAACTCTCCTCTAAGTGCCAATTTAGTCATCACCAACGTGAATATTTTACTGGCAAAGGCCAGGGACTGTCTACTATATCCTGACTTCTGGCCTTGAAGGATGAAGTTAATTTCTTTGGCACAGGTTAAATATTTCCATAAGAGAAAGCCCAATTACTGTATAAACCACAATACATTCATAACAAGGAACTGTAGCCACTCACAAAAACATCTTATCTATTTTTTAATTAATTATCCACAAAGCAAGAGAGTCGGAATTCAAAATAGCTACTAGTCAGAATTCAAAATAGCAAAAAATCCACTGCTCTCAAATATCCTGAAGTAAAGGGGGTATAGGGGAGGGGTGACAACGTCCCATTCCTCTAGGCCCATGGTAACACTTTTGCAAAACCTGCTGACCTAGACCACATACTTACGTAAAAGACAACTACTTATAAAGTCAGTGCACACTGACTAATTTCTTCACCTTCCCCAGGAGTCCACACCCCAGACCAGGTTAAAAATCCACTAAGTTTCTAATATGTAACCTGTACAAATACTCTGGGCTTATCATAAAATTTTGCAACTAAAGCAACCAAACAACTTGTATACTTTGTGTAATATGATTCCAACTCTTAGGAAACTGACCCAATACCATTATAAATCTAGATTTCTAGAGATACAATCCTGCCCACATTTTTAGATTTCTACAGTAAGATACCATCTAATGCCACAATTTAGACTTACTGCTCCAATCCAGGGATCTCAAAAACACGAATATATGCTTTTTACTATTAATGTTAACTTTTCACCAACACGAACTCCTTTACTCTTACAAAGATGGCAATGTGTACAATTAAAAAAGTCCAATCATTCTTTAATAAACCTGTTAGAATTTACTATCCTACCATATTTCATTTGTGTTGCCACCTAGCCTGAAAAGACTTTCTGAAAAGAACTGCTTTCAAAAGCTCCTGTTACTAAAAAAGATTTATTTCTTTATACCAAATTAACAATTCCTTGTTAATATCTAGTACATTACCACGTGCTCCCTCAATGGCCCAAAGCAGCCTTCCACATATTTCTCATCACTTTGGAAAAACAAGGAGAAAAGGGGTAAGGAGAAGCATGGCACTGCATCTTGTTCTGTCCTAACACTTAAGTAAAATCATCACTTCCTAATAATCACTTAAAAATCTTTATTGACAATTTTTTTTTCTGAAAGTTTTCCCTAAATAGATCTCTCTCAAAATTATGAACCGGTGACACCAACTAATGAGGTAAAGAAATAAATGATTTTTTTACATCTTGGTCTTTTCACATAATGCGAACTCATTCATCATAGGTCCTTCTTCCCGAACGTTTGCCAAGTCACAAGACACACTACTGTTTACAATCCCTCCCATCTGCCCTCTGCCAATATATATCAAACACTCTAGTCACTTGGCTTAAACAAACAGTCTCCCAAATAACCCTCTCAAATCCTAATTTAGATCGAAGATACACTCACTCTGATTCATATTCTTAATGGAAATTTTTTAAATCACTTGACTTTCCAAGGGGTAAATTTTGCGTTTTGATGCAGCCAGACCCTAGGGCCCTCCTGTTTTCACACAAGCACTCCATATATGACAGTATACTTTTTAATTCTACACTTTCAGACGTATTTTCAATCTGAGTACTCAGCTTTCAAAGACAACTTCAAACTTTCAATTCATTCCAACACTATACATTTCTTTCATTTCACTGCTATATACACCCTGTTCTTTAAGGTTGAGGCCTACTGGTTTTTCCTCTCTGACTGCAGCAGAAAAAGAAATGAAACAATGTATTTGCCATCATTCTTTTTTAAAAATAACTACTAAATAGTTCCCATTTTTCATCACAGACTCCACATAATACATCATATACATGGTATGTCACAAATGTCTATTGTTCGGGACCTTCCTAGGGCATCAGTACTACTGTCTCCAAAATCAAACAATACTTCAGATAATGTTGGGGGGGGAGCATGATTCACCAAAAACTGCAATGAAGAGTAATGGAATATTTTCAACAGTAGTATGCTAAAACTAGCAGCTTCTGGAGAGTACTGCTAAGCAACCATCGCTGTAACAATAAATCCACCTGCTTCACAGGCTGCAAACCTAGGAAGATGGGAGGAAAAGCGGAGATGGGGTCCTCCTTCAGCTTCTCTAGAGGTTAGAGAACAAAGTCACTGCTGCACTGTCACTTGAGGGGAAGGGGAAGGGGGAGGGGGCGGATCATCTTGGAAACCCAGCCCCTGGGCCGGAGCAGGCGGGGAGAACTCAGCAAGGCTGCCTGGGATTAGCATTCTCCTTCTCACCCTCTCCCCCCTTCTAGAATCTCCCCTCTTCGCTAACGCGCGGCGGCCGGAGTCCCAGATGACCGCCCCCTTCCAATGTGTCCTCCGTGGGGGCGTAAGGAGAACCAGAGAAAAGAACTGAGTCAGGAGGTTGAGACAGAGTGTGGACTCCGATGACCCCTCTGGCCTCCCCCAACAGCCTCCAGCCTCGCCCAGATCACTACCAAGCCCGGAAGGGCCGGGGGTCGGGGAAGGGAAGCCCCGCACAGGTGTGCTCGCCCGGACTGGGGGGGGGGTTGGGGGGGCGCTCGGGAAGGGCCCGCCAGCTCCCTCGGCGCTCCCCGCAGCGCGGCCCGGGGCCCCAGCCCAGCAGGGCAGAGCACGTCGGCCCGGGCGCCCCACGGCCGCCCCAGAGGGGCGCGCCGGTCCCCGAGCCAGCCTCGCTAACCCCAGGCCCGCAGCGCCCAGGCCCGCCGGCCCGCCCGTCCTCCCGGCCGGGCCCCCAGCCCAGCCCGCGGCCTAACTGCTAGCCCCGCAGCTCGCCCCCGGCGCCCGAGGGTCGCCGTACCTGGGCGGCGGCCTCCAGCTTGCCCTCGAAGGTGAAGTCCAGCAAGTCGGGCTTGAGGCAAAGGCTGTAGTTGATGGGGGAGACATCGGCAGGCAGCCGCTCGAAGGGCCTCTTCTCCGGCATCGCGGCGAGGCCCAGGCTGTGGAGGCGGCGGCGGCGGCGGCGAGAGGAGCGGCTGAGGAGGCGAAGGAGGAGGGGAGGAGGCGGAGGGCCGAGGAAGAGCAGGCGGCGAGCGAGGGAGGGGGCGGCGGCTGCCAGCCACATCCACCGAGCGCGGGCGACCGCCTGAGGAGAACGACCGGGGAGCCTTGGGGGGGGCGGGGGCGGGGGAGAGACCCAGCCGGAGCGCTCGGGGCCGGGAGGGAGGCGGTGCGGGCGGGCGGGCGGGCGGGCTAGCTGCCTACGGGGAAGGGGGCGGAGGGGAGGGCAGGAGAGGAGGGCCTGCGGGGAGGGAAGGAGGCGGTGGCGGCGGCAGCTGCGTGCGCGGCCCCGCCGGCCGGGCGCGCCCCCGCCGGCGTGTGCGCGCGCGCGCCGGGACAGGGGGCGGAGCGGCGAGGGCGCGGCCGTCCGGCCGAGAGGGTGCGGGGTCGCGGGCGCGTGCTGGGGGCGGGAGGCGGCTCCCCGCGCTGCACCTGTCGGCGCCACTGGGGAGAGCTGACTTCTGGACAGCCGGAAAGAGCCCAGAAGGGTTTGAGAAGCGGAGGGAAGGCGTCTGAGGACCCCCTCCCACCCCCAGCTGTATTTGGAAGTTGAAGCCTGTGCAATTGGCCGGTACAAGTCAGGGTAAAATGTTAAAACATCAATTCAGAGCAAGATCCCAAACTGGATTTTCAGCTCCAGATCAGCAGAGAGCCCTGACTGGAGGCTCTTTGGCAGTAATTATTCCTGTTTTAAGTAGCAACTTCGAGAGATGGTTATGAAAAAATTTGTCAGAAAACCTTTAATAATCCAGGTTACTTAAACCAATGCGATCTGGACCTTTGAGAGTGATCTCAGAAGTTAGGAAGATTTTTGTTTCCATAATTTAATGCTCAAAATAAGGTATGTTTCAACTTTTCCCCGTTTCCTCTTTATTTCTGCTTTTTTTAAACTAAAAGACCCTTTACCAATTATGGCCTCTTTAAACTATCCATGGTTCAGTCAGTTCGGCAGATATGTCACAAGTTGGGGTTATATATATTTTAACATAAATGTATACGAATTATATATAAATATGTGTTACATATTTATATTTTTTAAAGTGTCAAGGGCGAGAGATTTATCCATAATCCCCATATTCCTTTATAGAACCTTTTCATGTAGAACCCCGGAATTTCCAAAACTCAATGCTGAATGATACACTGGACCAGCACTGTACAATAGAAATATAATCAAGCCAACTAAGTAACTTTAAATTTTCTAGTAAAACGTCAAAAAAAAGGAAACAAGTGAAATTGATATATCTCATTTAATACAACATATCCAAACTATCATTTCAACATGCAATCAAATAAAAAATGAGGTTTTTTTTCCCGTACTGAGGCTCTGAAATCCAGTGTGTATTTTATTTTATTTATTTTTATTTTTTTAAATATTTCTATTTATTTGAGAGAGAGAGAATGAGAGAGAGAGAGAGCACATGAGATGGGGGGAGGGTCAGAGGGAGAAGCAGACTCCCCGCCGAGCAGAGAGCCTGATGCGGGACTCGATCCAGGGACTCCAGGATCATGACCTGAGCCGAAGGCAGTCGCCCAACCAGCTGAGCCACCCAGGCGCCCTCCAGTGTGTATTTTATATTCATAACACATCTCAATTCTGACTAGCCACATTTCTAGTGCTCAGTTGCCCTGTGAGAACAGTGGTCATTGTCTTGGACACTGGGCCTCCCCTCTAGCCCTCTGAATCCTGCATACCTTTTAGGACACACTGAACAACTGCAATCCTTTCAAACTAAGGTGTGAGATGGGCCTTTTGTTACATGCAGGCATCTCTATGACCACTTCTAGGTCATAGAAATAATAATTAAGAATAGTTTTAATAATATGTTAATCGAATTAATTAATTAAATAATAAGGTATTGAGGGCTTACTAGACACTTTTCATATTTTAATTCATCTAATCCTTTCAACAGCTCTTTTAGGCAGACACCATTATTCCCATTTTACAGATGAGAAAACAGGCACACATAGGTTAAGTGACTTGCCCAAGGCCATACAGCTAATAAACGGCAGAGCTGGCCTCAGGACCCAGCCTTTTTTTTTTTCTCTCCTGAAAAATTCTGCAGCATCTTCCCTATTTTTCTAACTTTCTAGTTTTGTTTTATTCCAGTCCATCTGTATCTCAGTTTCTTACAAAGTTATTCTCATTATGCAAGCACCCATAAGGCTCCCTCTTGTCTGTTAAAGCATATTTGATTTATAACCACTTAAGACTTGTTTTTCTTACCCCTTTAACATAGATTCTCCAGTCTTAGCAGGCTAACCTGTTTACCATTTGGCCCTTACAGTTTGCTCATTCTCTCTTCTCTACCATTGTCATGCATTATTGCTGGAAAGACCTTATCCTCTTGGCCAAACCCATGCCCCTTCCTTCAAAACTCACCTTTTCCAGAAAGCCCTCATTGACTAGCTCCGCTCACCTCTAACCCCTTTCCTGTCAGCTCTCAAGTCCTGGCTTTTGCTGATTATTTGTACTTGTTCTGTAATTATACTTTTTAAAAACTTTTATTTATTTATTTGACATAGAGAGAGCGCGCGAGCACAAGCAGGGGAAGTGGCAGGCAGAGGGAGAGGGAGAAGCAGGCTCCCCGCTGAGCAGGGAGCCCAATATGGGGCTCTACCCCAGGACCCTGGGATCATGACCTGACCCTAAGGCAGACGCTTAACCAACTGAGCCATCCAGGCGCCACTGTAATTATACTTTTAATTTGTTTTATATGGATATCTTTTCAAGATGTACTTCTAATTCCTTTATAACTGTCAGAACTGAGCCCTGAACAAAGTACATCTCAATTGTTATTGACCCAACTGACCAACTGATCAAGAGAATATTTTACCCAGTCTGTATGTAGCCTTTACTTTATGTACAAGATGTGTGTCCCACAGAGAAATTATGTGAACCTAAGACTACAGGTAACTTTTTTTTTTTTTTAAATAAAATCACAGAAACGATTTAAAAAACAAAAATTAAACCTAGGGGCCCTGCCTGACTCAGTCGGTAGAGCATGCGACTCTCAGTCTGGGGCTTGTGAGTTCAAGCCCTGCATTGGTCATGCAGCCTACTTAAAAAAAACAAAAACAATCACCGAAGCCATAGGCTTCATAACAGCAGTAGATGTCACCCTGCCCAGGAAAAAAGGAAGAAGCTTACTTGGCCCTATCCCTAGTCCCATGGCCCAGGACGTTCCAATGCAGCGAGTCAGGAATGAATCCAGTCCTACTACCTACAACTTGGGATTGGGGAATGGAAGGTTGTACATACAGTTCTCATAAAGAAGACTGGCTAACAATCAAATATGCTCCAGGCAGTCTTCTCTGGAATAATTGAAATGAAGAACACAAGGGTTCTTGGAAATTCATTTCCCTCCATGATGCTTCAAAAGGAGTTGAGAGGGGGTGGGCGGTGTGTGGCTGGGTGGCTCAGTTGTTTAAGGACTGGCTCAGGTCATTATCGCAGGGTCAGGAGATTGAGCCCCAACTTGGCTTGGAGTTTACTTGAGCGTCTCTCCCTCTGCCCCTCCCCCGTATGCGCAAGCACGCATTCTCTCAAGTAAGTCTTTAAAAAAGGAGCGGGGCGGGGGCGGATTGAGTAATGTTTCAAGGTCATTAGCCTTATTTCTTTTTTTTTTTCAAGATTTTATTTATTTATTTGACAGAGAGAGACACAGTGAGAGAGGGAACACAAGCAGGGGGAGTGGGAGAGGGAGAAGCAGGCTTCCCGCTGAGCAGGGAGCCCGATGCGGGGCCTGATTCCAGGACCCTGGGATCATGACCTGAGCCGAAGGCAGACGCCTAACGACTGAGCCATCCAGGCGCCCCTAGCCTTATTTCTAATAGATTTCTAGGTTTCTCTGTTTAACGAAGCCCTTGAAAATCTAAATTAAAAATCCTATGCAAATTACATACTTCAATAAACAGTTAAGAAAAAACTAATTAAAGTCATTCTAGGGGCACCTGCCTGGCTCAGTCGGTAGAGCATGTGACTCTTGATCTCAGGGTCATGAGGTGGAGCCCCACACTGGGTGTAGAGATTACTTAAATGAATAAATCTTTAAAGATAAATAAAATTGTTCTAATCTTAGGCACTTTTGTCTTTAGTTTTTAGGCACTAACTAGTCTGAGAGTCCGAGGACACAGTCCCCATCCTACCACTGACTTTATCTATGGCCTAGAGCAAGTCTTATAATTTCCCTGCTGCACTCTCCCCATTTGTAAAGCAGTTAAATGCATAATGCATGCTTTCCTCAAAGAAAAAAATTGTGTGACTTGTGGTTTAGGAATTTCTAAAAGAAGTTTATCATGTTCTTAGTGTCAGAATGGGCTTCCTAGCAGCAGTGCTAGATAAAGAGTTGGAGTAAAGGATATGTAGAAAAAAGGTAAATCGTTGAGGGGCACCTGGGTGGCTCAGTTGGTTAAGCGACTGCCTTCGGCTCAGGTCATGATCCCAGGGTCCTGGGATCGAGCCCCACATCGGGCTCCCTGCTCGGCGGGAAGCCTGCTTCTCCCTCTCCCACTCCCCCTGCTTGTGTTCCCTCTCTCTCTGTCTCTCTCTGTGTGTCAGTTAAATAAATAAAATCTTTAAAAAAAAAAAAAAAGGTAAATCGTTGAAAGAGATGTTTTGAAGCAAAGAGAATATAAAGGAATTGGGACAGGAAGCCAAAATATTCAGGGAGGAGGGAAACACATCCTGGCTGTGGAACATTGAAAGGGGAAGAGAAAGAGGTGGAAGAATTTGGGAGACCATTACAAAACCCACCATATTAGATCAAAACTAAGCATAACTATTAATATATAGCCTCCCTGACTTAGAAAATACGGCCTTCAGTGTCAATTTCAAGCATGGAAATTATAACCGTAATTTCATTAATGTGAGTCTTACCTGCAGATGATAGTGAGGGGGTTCCAAAAACCAGGGACACAAAAAGCTAGAAAGCAATTCATAGAAGGCTGATGCCATGAGATCCCAGCTTTGACTCTTTGTAACTTAAAATGGCTGTTGGAATGACTATTGGAAAAGTGGGGAGTAGATGGAATGTTGCCTACCCATCCTGTGTTTTTCATGAAAGGAAAGCAGATTAATTCCATATGCTTTAAAATGTATACTATACTAGGGATGCCTGGGTGGCTCAGTCGTTAAGCATCTGCCTTTGGCTCAGGTCATGATCCCGGGGTTCCGGGATCGAGCCCCGCATTGGGCTCCCTGCTCAGCGGGGATCCTGCTTCTCCCTCTGCCTCCCACTCCCCCTGCTTGTGCTCTCTCTCTCTTTCTCTCTCCCTGACAAATAAATAAATAAAATCTTTTTAAAAAATGTATACTATACTAAAAAAAATGTATGCTATACTGATGGATACTGTATATAACAGGTGATGTGTGTGTGTCTGCCTATGTATCTAAATACAGCTGATCCTTGAACAATGCAGGGTTTGAGGCACAGACCCCTGTGAGTTGCAAGTCCGCATGTAACTTTTGACTCCCCCCAAACTTAACTACTAATAGCCTATTGTTGACTGGAAGCCTTACTGATATCAAATAGTCGATTAACACGTATTTTGCATGTTGTGTGTATTACATACTGTAGTCTTGCAGTAAAGCTAGAGAAAAGAAAATGTTAAGAAAATCAGGGGTGCCTTGGTGGCTCAGATGGTTAAGCATCTGTCTTTGGCTCAGGTCATGATCCCAGGGACCTGGGGGCTCACTGCTCAGTGAGGAGCCTGCTTCTCCCTCTCCTCTGCCATTCCCTCCACTTGTGCTCTCTGGCTCTATCTCTCTGTCAAATAAATAAATAAAATCTTAAAAAAAAAAAGAAAGAAAGAAAGAAAATCTTAAGGAGGGGCACCTGGGTGGCTCAGTCAGTTAGGCGTCCAACTCTTGATGTCAAGCTCAGGTCATGATCTCAGGGTCGTGAGATTGAGCCCCACATTGGGCACCATTCTCTGTGTGGAGTCTGTTTGAAATTCTCTCCCTGTCCCTCTGCCCCTCCTCTCTGCTCTCTTGTGCGCTCACTCTCTCTCTCTCTCTCTCTCTCAAGTAAATAAATAAAATATTTAAAAAAAAGAAAATCATAAGGAAGAGAAAATACACTTACAGTATGGTATTTATCGAAAAAAAAATCCATGTATAAGTGGACCCATACGGTTCAAACCTGTGTTGTTCAAGGGTCAACTGTATATATATTTGCAGGTGACAATATGACATTATGTCCATCCAAATATGGCCAAAAAAAAAAAGGTCCTCAGAGTCTGGAAGAGTTTTATTTCTCTTGGTATCTTTCCATCAGGAAGTTGAAATAGTCATACATTTCCACCTACCTTACTTCTTTCCTAGCTCCTCTCAGCTTTTTTTCAGTACTTCTACTTCCTTTTCTCCAAGCACAACTCTAGGATTAATTACCAATCCCGAGTGACTGACAACTACATGACTAAACCCAAGCCCTTTGTTGGCGGTCTTCATATTGAGATGAGCCTCTTTGGCTGTGTCCTCTTAGGAAGGCTAAGCCACCAATCCTGCAGGAATATGAGTTAGGGAGTAAAACCAACACCCTCTCCTGTAGGCAAGAATGCATATGTCTGTGTCTGATGCGTGGGTCTCTGGAATGCTACAACAACATTTCTCATGGAATCCCAAGTCTTTAAAGGCTACAGTGTTCTGGAGCTGGCATGCCAGAATTGACTTAGCAATGTTGTTGTCTTGACTTCACATCTAGAAAAATAAGTGAGGGCTCAGGTTGAACGAGACCGGTGGAGTAGCCAAGGGGATTAGAAGTCTCAGCAGCTTGGCATCAGTCAGCCTCAGTTTCTCCACCCTTGGCTCTATTTCTGTTTGCTTTTCAAATCCCTGACAAAAAGAGTGTACATCAGGATTGGTCCTCACTCAATACCTGATGCCATGCCTACCAAAGAGATTAATAATCTCAACCTCTGTCCAACCCTAAATTAAGGGTGGTGTGAAGAAAAGAGACCCAAGACGTTAAGGCCTGCCAGTCTGGTGGAATCACATCTTGTGGAGTGAGACTTTAGAGAGTGATTTGCCTTGGAGTTTTAGCCACATATCTTAAATGAGTGAGGATGAGAAAAAATCTTCTGCTAACAGCTTCCCTACAGAATTTCATAGGAACCAAGATTAATAAACTCTTAAAAAGCATAGGGAGAGCTAGAAGTTGGCTTGTGGCCTGCTTATGCACAGGACTGAACTGAAAGCCATCTTGTCCCCAGTAAATGAGTAATGCCAGAGAGACAGTAAGGCATGCATCTAAGCCCCTTTCATTTTCAGATATTCTGTATTTTCTGGGAAAATAATCTCAGTGTGGTGACTAGCCTATGGTGCTTTTTTTTTTCCCCAAATAAAATCTATATGGTGACATCTCTGTATTGTGAATTGACTCAGGAAGAAGCCAAAGAGACAAAAAGCAATTCAAACTGCTCATATTCTTTCATCCTGGGAAGCCATACCAGCAGATTTCTAGATATGATCTATTTTAGCTCAAAGTGCAATCACACTGTATAAAATATACATTCACTGAGAATAAGACATAGCACAGATACCCTAGGGACCTGACATCAGGAATTAGGGCAGGCCAAAAAAAAAAAAAAAAAAAGACAAAACTCTTTAGCTCTTTAGGCAACAAGGCACAATTCCAACATTCAAGAAAGATTTATGTTTTTCCTGCCCCAAACATACATTAACTATGAAGCAGAGACCACAGTTCTAGGAACTCTGCATCAAGAAACCCTGAACTCTTGCTGTGCCCTCTCCCGATATGTCTTAGTGACAGGAGATGCCAAAATATGACATCTTTGTTTAGCCCTATGTACTTTTGCTAAAGTGATTCATGACTGTTGTATGTCAATTTAAGAGGACATCACTATATAGAGGGGTGGTAACAGGATCAAAGGAAATGAGAATGTGCAGGGCAGAAAAACAAGTCACTATCTCACAGAAAGTACTGTTCTTACTGTCTGAGGAGGTAAATCACTTTCTTTAATTTATAAGCCCCTTTTAATTTTTTCCAGGAATTAGAATACTGTGGGTTCTAGCCAGGTTAGATTCAGACTTGAAGTTTACAAATTACTTTCCTGAAAGCAGGCACAAGTTTCATTCTCCTAAACAGGGAAATAAAGTGGTAAAATCTGTAAGACCTTTGTTTTCCATAATTTCTCCCCCTTCATGGTAAAGGGACAGACAAACCCAGTAAACCAGGTTATGAACACTAAGATTCGAACCTAAATTTTAAGGATAGGCAAAGTAAGTTGGAGATGAGTTCCTTTTTGTTCTGTTCTTTTTTTTATTATTTGTAGATGGGGCTTCAAATAAAAGGGGATCAGAAACTGGCACAGGACAGAGATAGGTGCAGTAATATTTGCCCAAGGTTAACTGCAAAGCAGTGAATTTAAAGCCACGATGAGAAGCATTTCTGTCAGTCCTGTCTCCTTGCCAAATATCCACACCGTCGTGTCAGAGGACAAGTGTTGAAATATGAGGGAGATCACATGTCCTAGATTTTACAGGACAGTCCTGATTTCACGTATTCTCTGCTGTTGTTATAGTCATGTAACTGTCCTAGAAATTCCAATATTCTGGCATTCGAGTTTAAAGAAAATGAAAGAATTGTGTGTCTGGGAGTCAAAGAGAAGAGGGCACATGATAGCTGGTGTCAAGCCCGGGGTAACAGGAAGGAGACGGAAAGATCTGATTGCTAGAAGAACCAGGCAGCTCAAATGAGGGTAACAGAATCCTGTGCTGCAGAGCATCAGCTGATGCTGAAAAGAATACTCTCTCCATGAGCGTTTAAAACAGACTCAGCAATGTTGCTGTTTTCAACCCACCTCTGGAGTACTAGTACTCTAGCTTCCATCGGAAGCAGGCTTCCACCTTGGAAACATAATATATGAGACCTCTCTGACATAGTGTAAGTCTTATAAAGCAAAACAGTGTAGGCAATCCTTTAGTGAAAGGGGTGCAGACATAACTTCCTTATTTTCACACAGCAATTTTGAAGGCTTCAAATTGCTTTACAAAGTCAGGTCTGTTCGTTCCTCACTAGGAAAAGCAAACCTAGCAAGAAAAATGAGTTCTCTGGGTTTACACATCTATATGGTTAATCCTAGGCTCTTAGCCCCTACACAAACAAACCTTAGAGACCCAATATCAAGTATACGCTGTATTTGGTACAACTAATTCATTACCACTTTCAATAATTGGAAATACATTTAAAGTCTTTTCACAGTATTTTTCAGTGTGACAGAGAGAGTAGAAATCCAGGAGCACAAGAAGGGTTCAGTTTTTCTCCTTTCCCCGTAACTACTGTTAAATTTGTAATTCCGTGTAGTAACCCCAAAGGCACATTTGCCTCAGCCAGGTTGGGCCTCTTTTTTTTTTTTTTTAAGATTTTATTTATTTATTTGAGAGAAAGAACATGAGGAGGCGCAGAGGGAGAGAGACAAGCAGATTCCTCACTGAGCAGGGAGCCCAACATGGGGCTCAATCCCAGAATCTTGGGATCATGACCTGAGCTGAAGTCAGATGCTCAACCAAGTGAGCCACCCAGGCGCCCCTAGGTTGGGCCTCTTGTTCTGCAGAGCAGTGGCGCTGCCCAGGGCTAGAGTTGCCAGATAAAGTGTAGGATGCCTAGTTAAATTTGATTTTCAGATAATGCATAGTTTTTTTAGTATAAATCTGTCTCGGATATTTCATGAGACATGCTCATACTAAAAATATGCAATATTTGAAGGGAATGCTTATACTAAAAACTATTCATTGTTTCATCTGAAAGTCAAATTTAATGGAACATCCTGTATTTTTATTTGCTAAATCTGGCAACCCCACCAAGCAGTCTACTTTCCGATTTTGAAGATGGCAGCCCATGGCTTTTGAACTGTTTGATTTTATAAAAGGGAATTTTAAAATAGCTTTGTGTGTTTGCAAAAATCTTTTTTCTTGAGAGTCGACTGGCATTCTGTCATGTTTAGTTTTTTAGGCTATGAAACCCCCAAAAGGACTGTCTGTCTCCCTTCTAATTTCCGTGTACCCTAAGGTATTGACCTTTGTGAAAACAGCATAGTTCATACCAATTGGCTCCATTAAAATCAACTTGTCTCTTCAAACATTTCAAATACTTTAAATACTTTTTCTGAGATTAAATACCCATGTTCAAAATAGGGTGGGAACTGTGCCATATTTTATAAGAGAAATTGCTTTGAGAGTGATGTTGGCAGGATTGTGTGGATTAGCAGCCAAACGCTGATCTACCGCACTGGGAAACCGGTGATGGTTTTTGACTTCTTTCTGTCACCACTGTTACTATCTTGATAGACTTTTAGTGTTTCCACTCACCTGCAAATGATGCAGGCAGACATTATAGATCTGGTTCTGCCACTGCTATAGCTATCAAAGCTTAACCATTTTAATGGGGGAGTGAAGAATAAATATTCACAAGATTTTAATCAAGGAATATCCCAAGAGACTCTCACATTTTACCATAACCCAGGAAAAGGAAATCTTTTCTATAATTATTAATAATTTAGTTCCTTAGAAAAATCATCTCCACTTGTTTATTAAACATTTATTGAGTGAGTGGGTGCTACTCTTGGTGCATATAAGCTTTTACTGAAGTATAATTTACATACACTAAAATGGGCAAATCTTAAATTTGCAGGTCAGTGCCTACTGACATTTGTAACCACTATGTAACCACCGCTCAAAATAAGATACAGGAGCTTTTCATCACCCAAGAAAGTTTCCTCATGGCCCTTTTCGGTCAATCCCCACCCCTGCCCCCACTTCACCCAAGCAACTACTTTCTGTTTTCTATCACCGTAGATTTGTTTTGCCTATTGTCCTTCACATCAGTGGAACCAGTCAGTATGTGTTTGGGGTGTGTGTGTGTGTGTGTGTGTGTGTGTGTGTGTGTGCGTGTGCACACACTTGTGGCTTCTTGTATACAATCTAATGTTTTTGATCTACACATGTTGTATGTATCAATGGTTCATTCCTTTATATTTCTGAGTAGTATTATAGGACTATAATTTATTTCTCCATTCTCTTATTGACCGACATTGGATTATTTCCAATTTGGGGCTATTATAACTAAGATTACCTATGAGCATTCTTGTACCATTTTTTTGGCTATATGTCTTCATTCTCTTGGGTACATACTTAAGAATGGAATTGCTGGGTCATAAGTTAGATGTGTATTTGACCTAAGAAGCTGCCAAACAATTATCCAACATGATTGTACCATTTTATGCTCCCACCACCATGGTATGAGAGCACCAGGTTTTCCACATCTTCACCAACATTTGGTGTTGTCAGTCTTTCTTCAAAGCCCTTCTAGTTGATGTGAAATGGCATCTCCTTATGGTTTTAATTTGCATTTTCCTGATGATTACTGATGTTGAGCATTGTCATAGGTTGGGTTCCCTTGCAAGCAGACTCTGAGAGGGAGATTAGTCAGCAGGAGGTTTTTTTCAGGAGTGCACTTGGGCTCAACCCTTGTGGCATGGAAGACAAAAGCATGATTAGGAAGAGGAAGAGCTGAGCTGTGATGTAGTCTCAGAGGCTTCAGCTAACCCTACAGAGAGCACTGAAACTGGGATGACCCTTCAAAAATGTTTCAAGTTTGGGCAAGTGGCCGGGGCGATTAGTCATTGGATGCATGCCACTGTGTAAAGAAGGAGTGATCTTAGGCAGATCGGGGCTCTTCAACTGAGGCAATCAAGCATTGAGGTGGACTGATAGTTGAGGGCCGTCTTTTGGCAGTCTCTTTAACAGCTGAGGAATAAGTCCTTCATTCTCAAAGGAAAATCTGGGTGCTATATCATAGCATTTACCACAAGCACCCTTTCATGGCTTATTGGCCATTTATGTTTCTTTTTTTGTGAGGTGTCTATTTACGTCTTTTGCCCATTTTTTAGTTGGGTAGTTCATCTTTTTGTTGTTGATTCATAGGCATTCCTTATATTTTCTGGGTATGAATCCTTGGTCAAGTATATATATTATGAATATTTTTTCCCAGTCTCTCATTCATCTACTGATTTACTTTTTTTAAAAAAGCTTTTATTTATCTATTTGAGAGAGAGAGAAAGAGCACGAGTGTGGGTGGGGGGCAGAGGGAGAAGCAAACTCCCTGCTGAGCAGGGAGCCTGACACAGGGCTCAGTCCCAGGATCTGGAGATCTTGACCTGAGCTAAAGGCAGACACTCAGTTGACAGCCACCCAGGTGCCCCATCTACTCATTTTCTTAATGGTATCTTTTGATGAGTAAACATTTTTAATTTTGATGAAGTCCAATTTTTCAATTTTTTCTTTTATGGTTAGTGCTTTCAGTGTTCTGCCAAGAAATCTTTGCCTCTCTCAAGGTTACAAAGATATTTTTCTGTATTTTTTCTAGAAACTGTGGTTCTTGTGCTACTCACTTTCAAAAACAAAGTTTATTGTTAAGGAGTTTCTGCATATAAGAGTATTTCTTGATCAATATAGTGAATTCAGAAATTTTAGATGAGCATTAAGAAGACAAAAATGGGGGCACCTGGCTGGCTCAGTTGGTAGAGCTTGTGACTCTTGATCTCAAGGTCTTAAGTTTGAGCCCCCACATTGGATGTAGAGATTACTTAAAAATAAAATCTTTTTTCTTAAAGATTTTATTTATTTATTTATTTATTTATTTATTTATTTATTTATTTATGAGAGAGAATGAACAAGCACAAGTGGTGGGAGGGAGAGGAAGAGGGAAAGAATCCCAAGCAGAGTCCATGTGGAACGTGGAGCCCCATGCGGGTCTCGATCTCACAACCCTGAGACCATTACTTGAGCCAAAACCAAGAGTCAGCTGCTTAACCAACTGAGCCATCCAGGTGCCCCCAAAATAAATAAATCTTAAAAAAAAAGACAAAATGAAACCAGATTACACTGATAAGACATAGCACTTCTCAAAAATCCTCTTTTCTCTCTCCTTTCTCTTAATACCTTATGCAGAGGTTGATTGTTTGAAACTTCTCTCAACCGGCCCCTTTCCTCCTGCTTCTCCCTTCCCTTCCTTCCTTTTCCCATTATCTCTTCCTCCCCACCCCCAAAATGTTCTGAAAGGATTCCTGTCATATTTCTGTAAATATCTACCTTTTTCAATGTCAATTAAATTAAAGCTGTATCTAATTTTCTCCAGGACCCTCATTTTACTCATCTAACAGCAAAACATTCTTCTTGCCATGTAGGAGAGAGGAAAGTTGTGAAAACTCATCCTTACTGTATTTTTCCTTACATATAAAGCACCCCTATGAGCAAACATAGAGAGATATATCTCCCCCACCCCAACGTGATTGTTTCCTTAGGCTAAATGTCTAGAGTAAAACCCTGAATCAAAGAGCATGAACATTTGAAAAAGATTTTGTTTTTATTTTATTTTAAGTTTATTTATTTTTTGTGGTAATCTCTACACCCAACATGGGGCTTGACTCATGACCCCAAGATCAAGAGTCACATGCTCTTCCGACAGAGCCAGCCATGTGTCCCCAGAGCATGAACATTTTTTTAAAGATTTTATTTATTTATTTGTTTGTTTGAGAGAGAGAGAGAGTGAGAGAGTGGGGGGAGGGGCAGAGGGAGAGGGAGAGACTTGCAAGCAGACTCCATGCTGAGCGTGGAGCCCAGTGCTGGGCTCCATCCCCACCAGGAGATCAAGACTTGAGTGGAAACCAAGAGTTGGACACTTAATGACTGAGCCAGCTGGGCGCCCCGAGCATGAACATTTTTAAGGCTCTTAATACACATTGCCCAAATGACCTCCAGAAATGTACTGATTTATACTCCTTTCAGCAATATATGAGAATATCTGCTTCCACAGCCCAGAGTGTTATTAGCTCTGTTTTCTTTTCATCTGTGCCAATTTGGTAGGTGAAAATGGTAGGTACTTCCTCACTCTTTATTTTGCATTTCTTTGAAATGCAGTTCAGGAAAGAATTTTTTTTTTCCTATTGGCCATTTTTATTGCTTTGGTGAATTGCTGTGCACTTATACTCTGTATTCTTTCACTTACACCCCCAAGTATCACATGAAGCAGATGTTACTATTCTCATTTTGGAAAACTGAGAAATGCGTGGATTAACTGACTTGCCTGGGATCTCAGTGGCTGGTGACTGGCAGAACCAGGGCAAGAACCCGAGTCGGCTTGACTTTGAACGGGCCCTCTTTTCTCCTCAGCTTCTTGTGATCTTTCTCTGTAAACTCTAGGGCTGATAGAATTCAACCCAAAGAATGGCTGGCACAAGAAAAGACTAGAGCTCGAGTTCCCATTTCGCCTTTCCCTAACACATGGTGCATAACTTTGCCCACTGAAGAACACACGAGTTTCCATCACCTGTTTCATTTAAATATTAAAAACTTACTAACAGACATTATTTTCTCTCTTTTTTTTTAAGATTTTATTTACTTATTTATTTGAGAGAGCGAGAATGAGAGAGAGAGAGAGAGAGAGCACATGAGAGGGGGGAGGGGCAGAGGGAGAAGCAGACTCCCTGCTGAGCAGTGAGCCTGATGTGGGACTCGATCCCGGGACTCCAGGATCATGACCTGAGCCAAAGGCAGTCGCTTAACCAACTGAGCCACCCAGGCGCCCGTGACATTATTTTCTCTTGACGGTCATCAGAACCTTCTGGTTTTCCAGCAGTGCCACCCAAATTCTGTATTTGTCTCTAGGGCCTCTTAATGCCTTAGTTTCTTCATTTGTAAAATTAGGTGTTGGACTAGATCATCTTTAAAGTTCTTTCTAGGGAGGCCTGCGTGGCTCAGTCGGTTGGGCGTCTGCCTTCGGCTCCAGTCATGATCCCAGAATCTTGGGGTCAAGCCTCGCATCGGGCTCCCTGTTCATCTGAGAGTCTGCTTGTCTCTCTCCCTCTGCCCTGCTCATGGTCTCTCTCTCTCAGTCTCTCTCTCTCTCAAATAAACAAATAAAATTTTAAAGTTCTTTCTAGTTCTCTTTTTTTTTTCAAGATTTTATGTTTAAGTCATCTCTATGCCCAACGTGGGATGAACTCACAACCCCAAGATCAAGAGTTGCACTCTCCACCCACTGAGCCAACCAGGCGCCCCAAGTTCTTTCTAGTTCTTAAATTATATTTTTCTACTAATTTTCTGTAGAAAAAGTTAGTAATGCTCCCATCTATCAGCTTTAGTTAATGAGGGCTGCATCTAACAGTTTGTGAAGTCTAGGAAATTCCCCTTAATAATAGCATATAATGCAAGCATTGAGAAAACTTTGAAAGTTTCTTTCTGTGAACTATGATATACTCAATATCTAAATCCAAGTCAGGCGTGGGCGGATCAATGTCTAACATTGGATGTTTGTGTTTTATGTTTATATTATGATGTTCAAAATGCAAGTATAACTTTATATAATTTTAATATTTGTCAACTTGCTTTTATGAAAGTAAATCCTAGGGCGCCTGGGTGGCTCAGTTGGTTGGGCGACTGCCTTCGGCTCAGGTCTTGATCCCGGAGTCCCGGGATTGAGTCCCGCATTGGGCTCCCTGCTCGGCAAGGAGCCTGGCTCTCCCTCTGACCCTCTCCCCTCTCATGTACTCTCTCTCTCTCATTCTCGCTCTCTCAAATAAATAAATCTTAAAAAAAAAAAAGAAAGTAAATCCTAAATTACTAAACAAAAAAGAAAAAAAAAAGAATGCTTTTTCCTTTCTGACCTGCCTTGTTCTTCTCACTGTCCTTTCCTTTCCCCTTGATATGTTGCATTATTTTCCAGAGGATGTTTCTCTCTCTCTTTGTCTCTCTGTTCCCTGGATTTGGATATTCGCCCCTCCCCACCCCAGTTTTGTTTCCATGGTCACATTCTGTGTTTCTACTTTTACCCTCTACCATTCCCTAGACCCTTTACTGTTCTCCTTGCTTTACTGTTCTTTACTATTCTCTATGTTCCTCTCTGTGGAAGCTACAAGATAGCCAGAAGGCCTGGGAACATAGCTAAAGCTTACTTTTAACAGCTTGAAACCCCTTGATTACTTCTTCTGGGGTATGTAGGTTTATTCAGTGAAAATGAAAGTCAAAGTCAAATTACAAAAGACAAGATGCCACAGACTCATTTCAGGCATTGATAGAAACTCAATTAGAGGGGTGCCTCGGTGGCTCAGTCGTTAAGCGTCTGCCTTCAGCTCAGGTCATGATCCTGGGCTCCTGGGATCGAGCCCCGCATCGGGCTCCCTGCTCAGCGGGAAGCCTGCTTCTCCCTCTCCCATTCCCCCTGCTTGTGTTCCCTCTCTCGCTGTGTCTCTCTCTGTCAAATAAATAAAATCTTTAAAAAAAAAATAAAAAAATAAAAAAAGAGCAAGATTAGAATTTCTTAAAAAAAAAAAAAAAGAAACTCAATTAGCACTGCGTGCACTGTGGACTGGCCAACACATTGAACTAAGCATTCCTAATGAGGGGCATTCTATTGACCATATGATGTAACGTTATTGAACATAGCATGTATTGTAATATCTATAAGCCTTTTATTATGTATATTCGCCTATGTTTCCAGGTTTTATGGCTACTTGTAGTTCATCAATGGATGTTTTTTCCTTGCCTTTCGTTATCCATATTTCTTCCTAAGTATGTTCTTCATTAGAACTGGCCCTTGTGGGGTGCCTGGGTGGCTCAGTCGTTAACTTGGGTCATGATCCCAGCGTCCTGGGATCAAGCCCCTCATTGGGCTCCCTGCTCCACGGGAAGCCTGCTTCTCCCTCTCCCACTCCCCCTGCTTGTGTTCCCTCTCTCGCTGTGTCTCTCTCTGTCAAATAAATAAAATCTTAAAAAAAAAAAAAGAACTGGCCCTTGTTTTAATGATTTAACTTTGCAAACAGAACCAAATGGTTAAGTGGAGTCTATTGAGAACCAGAAGTTGTAGAACAGTTCAGTTCTATTTTGGCCCTTCTATGTGTCTGTCAAGGGCCAGAATTTCTGTCCCAATTAAGAGGAGGAAGTTACTCAAGAGAGGCCCCTTAGCCACACTCAGCATCCATTTAAAAAACTAGCATATCAGCCATGGCCTTTTTACTTATCTGAAACAGTCTGAGAAATTATTAAAAACAATAAAATATGTCTCTACAGAGTACTACTTCCTGAGGCCTTTAAATGTTTATCTGTCATTCTTTTCTTTCCTTTTTCACAATATTATTAAGAGACAAGAATTTATTATTCCCACAGCACAAAAGAGAAACTGGACGTACAGACAGGTTTTGAATTTCCAAAGCTTTCAGTCCGTTGGGCCAGATCTGAAACCAGAAACTGGGTCTCTCTGCTGGCTGAGTCTCTCGTCCCGAGCTTTTTATCTTCCTACAAGAAGCCGTCTGATTCGTGTAGAGGATGTGGCTTGCTTATTCATTGCTCTTGGGAAATGAACCTCTCTCTTCCTTCCCACCTTTTACCTCTTAAAAAAAAAAAAAAAGCCAATAATACCCTCACTTTATTAAATAAGCAGGAGAAAAAATATAAAGAATCTATAGCGGCCTGCCATCTGGAATGGCTCAGGTGATAGCCAGACACCTAGAGACAGGGAAACGGAGATTTCACTGCAGTCACTGGAGATTTCAGTGATTCTTCCCACCACCAGCCGTCATCACAATTTCCAGAAAAACTGCCAAGAAAAAGCAGGAATTTGCATTTCATAGAACCCCCTCCCCCGTGCTATTATGGACCTTGGAACTTTTCCCAACTGCCCTTTGCCCTCATGCCTTCATCCACCGCCGCCCCCACCACCACCATTCCAGATAAACAGGCAAAGTATTTGACCTCACCTGCGTGTGAAGAACTCGGTACTCATGGAGGTGCCTCCCTCCTGCCAGAGATCCTTACGGAGACCCAGTTATTATTTCTTTCCCTAATCTAGGATGTTTTCTTAAAATCAAAACTCCCAGGGATGAGCCCCTTGTCCCTACTGTATCTTTTTCCTCTTGTCCTCTCTCACTCCAAACAATACACTCAGGTCCTTAGTACTGAGGTACTTATCACACTGTAGTAACTGGCAATGGAAGGGCTTATCTTCACCTCTAAATTATGTGACTCATTTATGTTGTACCCAAACACAGCACAGTGCCTGGCTCATTGCTGGGACTCAGTGAATGATTGTTGAATGGAACTTGCCTAAATTGGCCTTAGGCATCTCCTGAATATCACAGTGTGCCGAGTTCCAGGGAAAATGAGACTCACTAAGCCAACTGCTCCCTTCCTGTCTGGAGAAACCCCACCCATAGAGCAGAACAGGGGCGGCCACACCTCTACAAAGGGAAAGAGCTTTCCTGATGTCCCCTTCTGCCGGCGATCCCACCCCCATACTTTTTCCTCTGCTGCAGGCTAAGTAAGGCAGTCCTCAAACTTGTTTTTTCCAAGCACTCCTGTGGGACAGAGCTGCTAATAGAACAGGCTGTGGGCTAGATAGGGATCAGGGTAAATACCGGAGCCTGAATTGTATCACGGGCATTGCTAAGAAAGGTCAGAATTTGATGAGGACCTAAGTAGGACTAATCTCCCAAGAGAGGTATCTATCTGTATGCAGGGGTTAAGAGCATGATCTCTATAGAGGTCTACCATCTAGGTTCAAACATTTTTTGCACTTTTTAAATGGTGTGACCTTAGAAAAGCTACTTAACTTCTCTATACCTCAATTTTCTCACCCATGAAGTAGGGATCATAATGGTACCTGCATCATAAGGTTGTTGAAAGGATTAAACAGGTTACTACATGTTAGTGCTCAGTATTGTTATGACTAAGGAGAATGGCTTTGGATGGTAACAAGTTTACCCTGTGAGGTTTGTGTGTGCAAATGCAGGGCTGGGCAGAGTTAAGTAGTGGAGTCTGGAGAGAGCAGAATTACTTTGCACAAACAAATGAGAAGAATTTGGAGTTCAGGGTAGGGGAGCAATCACAAGAGAGCGTAAGGAGGAGAAATGAGGGAGAAGGGAAAAATTAAAGGCAATTTCAAATTTTCACTAGTAGAATAGCAAGGTATCTTTTAAGAACAGTCATATTTAATTTGAAATTCCTGATGTTGCTGAGATCGAAACCACCACTAAAGTAAAATGGTGCAACTCCTTGGAGAGCCATTTGGTGCTATCAAAATTAAAATGTACATATCTTTTGATTCCAGGAATCTATCTTACCTTAGTACTTGCAAACAGATTCATGGCCTCTTTGTTTGTAATACCAAAAGCTTGGGAACCACCTAGGCCCCATCAACATAGTATATCTACACAATGGAATATTACATAGTTACTACGAAGATCGAGGCAAGGTTATAATACTATTCATGGAATAATACCCAAACTAAAAAAGACAGTTCTATTACAGGCAGAGGGGAAGCACCAAGGAGCCAATGGGAGGAGCCATGCCCAAGTCCAAGCTAGAGTCTATATTCTAGAGGAATATAGAGACTTCGTGTTTGGAGTGGCTGGTGGGGGTGATGAGGATTGGGAATAACAATACCTTGGGATGGTGGAATCACAAAGCCTCCCACAAGGGTTTCACGAGTTTTGTGTAGGCAAGATCCCCAGGACAGCAGCTGGCAAATTAGCAAGAGGGAAGGTCTTTGATGATTCCTTTAAAAAACAGCTGCTACATATGGTACTTGTGATTATCCATATAGAACTTTGTAGTTGTGTGGTGCCTGGGTGGGTTTGTTTTGCTTAATGGGCCAGGGGCAGATCAGGGAAAGGTAGTAAAGGAGCAGGAAGATGGGGCTAAGAAAATGAGGCAAGGGAGTTGTGGGGAGATAATCAGTTATGTAGATTTTTAACTAGCCTTTCAACTGGACTCAAAGGATATTGATTAAAAGATTGGTATCAACAAAGAGAGGCCTCACTGTCCTATTAAACATTTTTAAAAATCAATAACTTGCCTGATGATCTAGCTGGGAAAGATAATTAATAGAATGGATGATAGCAGTGATTTAAAGTCATCTTGACAGATTGGAACGAAGAACCAAAATCAACAAGATGAAATTTGACAGGGATCAAGTGAAGACTTACATTTAGGTTTAAAAAAAAAAAAATCCAATTGTACAGGAAGTAGTGGTACTGGCTTGGCAGCATTTTATGTGAAAAAGGTTTAGGACTCACCAAACCCAGTGCAGTCACAGTTTCATGGAAAAACACAATGTTCAATCAAGAGAGGTAACAGTCTCACCGTGTTTCGAATTGGCCGGTTCCGGGAACCCCATATTGAAAAAGACATCAATGAACTAGTATAAGCCCACTGAGAGAACAGATTGGAGAAGGATCCAGTAATTTTACCAGGGGAGGAAGAATTAGTGGAGTTGAGAGATATTAGATATGTGGATAAATAATAGCTGTCCTCAAATAGCTTACTTTGTCAAGTATAAAGCTAACAATAGGAAATTGACAATGTTCAATCATTTTAATCTATAAAAATGGCAATTTCATGTGAATCAACCTAAGTAGAACAGGATGTAGTCTCATTTTATAATGTAGCAGAGAGCCAATGAGAGTCATTGGGTGAAAAGGAGAAGCAGATATAACATCAATATAGGAAGGCATTTGTCAGATGCTTGCGAGCAGAATGAGCTGCCTTGCCCTAGGTTTCCTGTCACTGAGAGAGCCCAGGTAGAGCTGGGAGACAGTCTACTGGGGACATGCAGAATTTTCTGTATTTAGTGGGAGACTTTTCCATGATCCAGCCTGAGTCTCCAACTTCTGCAGCTAGACACCACGGTATAGGGACAACGCACCAGATTCCTGAGTGCCCTGGCCATTCTGCATTCTGAGTCATCCACAGGGGAGAGCACAAAATTGGAGGGGGAGGCACATCAAAAACAAAGAATAAAAGGAAAATTCTGAGGCGGGACAGCCAGGACAGATAAGTACATGTGAAAGATACAAGAACGGGGAGGAAAATAAATCCTGGCTAAGGGTTAGGAAGGTGTGGTGCTGCTGGGCCAGGATTTTAGGCTTGCAGATCTGATATTCTTTTCAGAGTTTGGGGTTATAGCCCTGTAGCTTTCTTCTTCCCTCCCTATGGCTCACTCTCCCTTCCTCCCCTGTAGGCAGCCCTTATGGAAACTCTGAAACTCTTTTTCTCTTTTCTTCCAGATGGGGAGCTCTGGCAGAATGTTCTGGCCTGTGTGCAATGACTCCGTTCTGTCTGCCAAGGGATAGAGCTAAAATCTGCTTTCTTGGAAACCAGCTAATGTCTTTAGGAAGCATGACCTTAGTTAGGGAGAGATTGGGATCTTTGAATAAAGGGGAGGGTAAGAAAATAATGTTCAGCGTCCACTGGCACAGTGATTCACAAGTTTATTAGGATCTGAATACCAAAAAATGATTTAAAAATGGAATCTTCGGTCTTGAGATGTAACCTCACAAAGAAGACTATGTTGGTCTTCTCTGAATCTTAGATAACTCTAAAAGGGTTTTCAGCAATCTGTGGAGGAGGCAACAAATCTAGCTCACATTTCCACAGGACAGATATTGAAAGGGACACGTATGAAGCCCAGAAGCACATTACAATCTATTTCTTATTGAATCCTCAGGAATTTGGGGGTTATAAGAACTTTTGTAAAGTCCAGAAAGCCCAGAACATTGCTATAGGCCATTGGTAACCAGGCTGAGGGAAAGAGAATGGAATTTGGGGTGGGGTTAGGAAACCTGACTTCAGTCACTAGATAGGCCCCTGACTCACTATGTGATAATGACCAGTCACTTCCTGGCTCAGCGTTCCAGTCCCCTTCTCCCCAGCCCCTGTCGCTGTCCGAATAAAATAAAAGAATGCTTTTCTTCTTTCTTGAGAAAGCGAAGCATGATTGTTTCTATAAAAGCAATCTGGAAAATAGCCAATCCCTTAGTGTAGCAACGTGAGATGATCTTGTTCATTTTATAAGCAGTGTAACCTCCTGGGTGGTACATAAAGCCATGAAGACCCTAAGCCTCTTCTTTGTTTCTCGGATCCTCAGATGGGGATGAAATAAGTGGGTGGTCTGCTTTCTTCTTCTGTCTCTTCTGCTTTCTGGGATGACACGGTCCTGTTGCTAAGGAAGGCTTCTGGAGAGAGATTTGGGAGATAACTGGGTAACACCCAACTAGGTCAGGGAATGAGTCAGGGCTCAAGGACTCGATACCAACCTCTCCCACTCCTGCCAGGAGAGCTCTGGGGTGAGGCAGATGAGAGAGTTGCTGAGGGGCGGGCCTTAGGCCGTCTGCCCCGAGGCCTCTGGCTTGCGGTTTCACCCTGGTTTGCCCTGTAGCTGTAACGTGTCTGCTGACACGCAAGCCCTGACGGGCCTTCCCTCCCCCTTTCCCAGACTTCTGCTCCGGCCCAGAAACAGATGGCACGTTCCACCCTAGAAGTGACTATGGGAGAAAAGAGAAGAAAAGGGAAGAACGGAACCAGGTGGAGAAGTGATGCTTCAGAAAACACAGGGCAAAATCAAGGGACTTTTGTCTCAGAGGTAAGCAGGAAGCAGAGACTAAACTCACCTCCACGGAAAGCAGGATAAGAAGGGGGCAGAAGGGTACTGTGGCTGGGCTGACACGGGGGTGGGGGGGTGTAGGAAGGACAGGACTGAGGGCTAAACCTGAGGAGGATCCAGCAGCACCCTCCTGGGAACCTGCAAGCCTCCAAGCAAAACGGCAAACAGTGACATTTCTCGTTTGGAGGTACTCAGCTCCGACAAATCCATCTCTCTTTCTTCAACGCCATTTCCAGTTTGTGGCAACTCTTAGGACTCTCCTCCAGGGCGAGAGCAGTGTTAGTCACCTACTGTCTACCGGTCACATTTCCCTATATGAGTTCACTCAGGGCTCACAGCAGCCCGACGAGGTCAGTTCTATGATCCCCATTTCACAGATGGGTACACTGAGTTTGGAAGTAGTGGGTCCAGGTCTGTATCAGTTGCCAGAGCCCTCATGGATTCTGCTACCCCAAGCTGCCTTTGATTTGAAGTCAAATCAAATCAAAATGATGCCAAAGGAGTAGAGACTTCTTAAGCCTTCCAAGGAGCAGGCAGGAGCAGACCAGGAAAGGAACAATGAGCAGAGATCTCTAAATATCTCAAAGGAGGTGTTTGAAAATCCTGGAAAGGTTAGTATTGCTAGGCCTCCCCGCTGCCTGAGATCCCAGTGCAGCCTTGGTACCCTCTAGTGGAAGTTTTCTGCATTCACGCAGCTTCCCTGGCTTCAACCCCAAACTGCTGGGAGGGAAGCCCTCATTCAGTTCCTGGAGAGCGTCCCAGAAGAATGGTCAGTGGGAAGATACATGTTTCTATGTCAGGGTCCATGGGGGGCAGAGGAAAGACTACAGGCTGGAGGGGAGGGGTACTGAGCAGTCGGTTCACAAGGGGCTCTAAAGGGAGTCCTCGCTGGTATAAAAATGAACTCAGGCCTTTACATTATTAATAGGAACTCAGTATACATCACATGGGACTTTGGCTTTTACGGCTCTAGAAAGATACTTTTTTTTTAATGGGCAAAATTAGTGATCAGAAGGGCGCCTGGGTGGCTCAGTCATTAAGTGTCTGCCTTCGGCTCGGGTCATGATCCCAGGGTCCTGGGATGGAGCTCCACATCAGGCTCCTTGCTCCGTGGGAAGCCTGTTCTCCCTCTCCCACTCCCCCTGCTTGTGTTCCTTCTCTCTCTGTGTCTCTCTCTCTGTCAAATAAATAAAATCTTAAAAAAAAAACATTAGTGATCAGAGACACAAAGTGACTTGCCTGAGGCCACAGGGGAAGTCAATGTCAGCAACGGTGGGACTACATCCTTGTCTCCTGCCTCCCAACCCAGAGCTCTTTCTCCTCTATCACGCTCCCCTATTTGTGGGTTGAATGATTCTAGCCATAAGTCGGTGTGCATATAAGGATGTGAGGTTGTATGTATAACCAGGGAATTGCTTTTGCCCACAATTTATTTCCTGCCTGCAATCTGTACACTTCGCATTCTTTTGTTCAACACATTTATAGAATGCCAGTATTGCCAAACATTACCCTAGGCACTGCTTTTCAAGTTTATGGACCTTTTCGCAGGGTGCCCCGGCATAAGAGAATAGGCTCCCATCCTCCGGAACCCCATGCTTACAGCCCTCCAGGCAGCCCTCCTGGGGCGTCTTCCCCGGGTTTCCGATGCTAAGGTGTTAGATTTATTTCTGTCTCCCTCCTCCTGCAGAGGTAATCCCTGAGAATGGAAGTGGGTTAGAAACAGATTACTCTGATCCAAGGGCTTTGCCCTCTCCTCCCTGAATGTGGCACAGGGGAGGAGACGGGCAAGTCACAAATAGCCTGAAATTCCCCTTTTAGGATTATTGCTTGATTTCGCCAGCTGGGGTGAAAGGGGAGCAAGATGAGGCAAGGGATTACTTCTAGACCGAGCTTGAAGAGCAGGCTACGTGTGCTTCTTTTTCTGGCTGAGCCCAATGAGCAATATCTCTTCCTCAATATACTTTTAGAAATAAGGAGTCTGAGGCAGGCAGAATAAGGTAACGGAAATGGCCTTTGTCCTCAGCAGCAGGGATGAGTGGAAGGATGGATGAGAAAGAACAGCTCCAGAAGAAAGGTAGGCAGCACGGAAATAAAGGGTCACTTGTGGGCAGAAATTACCTGCATTTCGGTGGTCTTAGCTTTAACAGAGGTGAAAACTGCTGCTGAGGTCAAGAGAGCTAACACACAGGGCTTCCCCTGAGGATTTCCAGTTCATATCCAGGTTAAGGGACTTAAGGTTTCATATTCTTGCTTTAGGGACACTGCACTGGGATGGACTCTGGGGGTACGGATGTTACCTGTGTCCAGAACAAAGAGTGGTTACACTTACCAGGACTCTGCTAGGCTCTGTGTGTACCTTCAGGACTATCATGAGGCTTGGGAGCAGTGGCCATAACGAACCAGAGTGGGAACTCATTTAATGAGTTATTAACAATTCTATGATTTAGGTATTTATTTATTCTATTATTATTTTTTTTAATTTTTTATTGTTATGTTAATCACCATATATTACATTATTAGTTTTTGATGTAGTGTTCCATGATTCATTGTTTGTTCATAACACCCAATGCTCCACGCAGAATGTGCCCTCTTTAATACCCATCACCAGGCTAACCCATCCCCCCACCCCTCTCCCCTCTAGAACCCTCAGTTTGTTTTTCAGAGTCCATCATCTCTCATGGTTCGTCTCCCCCTCCGACTTACTCCCCTTCATTCTTCCTCTCCTGTTATCTTCTTCTTTTTCTTTTTTTTTAAATATGTTGCGTTGTTTCAGAAGTACAGATCTGTGATTCAATATTATTATTATTTTTAAAGGTTTTATTTATTTGACAGAGAGAGAGAGAGAGAGAGAGCATGAGGTGGAGGAGGGGTAGACAGAGAAGCAGGCTTCCCTCTGAGCAGGGAGCCCGATGTGGGGCTCTGTCCCAGGACCCTGGGATCATGACCTGAGCCGAAGGCAGATGCTTAACCGACTGAGTCACCCAGGCACCCCTGTGATTTAGGTATTTAATTATTCCTTTGCAATATATAGACGGTTAACTCTTGGAGTGACAGAGAAGATTTGCTAACAATTGTTAGCTAAAGATCAGTTGGGAACATAGTAAGTCAGAATTCTTGGTTTCTTCTGTCACCTTATCTTGAACAACTCACTTATTTTGCTTGTCATGCTTTCACTCAAGAGAGGGAAGTACAATATAAACACATGGCAAGCCCATTACTTGCTCCAATCCAAGTATCACATTGTTTACTGTAATCAATGAATATTATAATCAGAATCTTCCAGTTCTCCAGAAGGATTTTCTTCGTTCAAATCAACTGTGCGTCTCCTAGAATGTAGGTCACCAGGCACAATTTCAGAAGTTCCAATCTCTGATGTCATCTGCCACTGGGAGGAGAAAAAAAATGCAAGTACATGTCCCACTGCTCAAGGGATATCCCATTCTCTTTGGCTCCATTGAGAAATTTCAATAGGAAAACAAGGGATTCGAGGAACCCCCTGTGTTTGAAGAAACAGGAAATCAACTTTGCTCTCTGCCTTATCATATTCCATCTGGGATTCTACTCATCCATCTATTGAATTAAATAAATATTTGAGTGTCTACTATGTCCAAGACTGTTTTTTGCAAGGCTGAGCTCCCAACCACCTTACTCCTTCCTCTAATTGCTCTTATTTTGCCTTTTCAGAAATGCAAACTACTAGGGTTGCAGGATTCAAAAATATCCTTTTGGTGTTTGGTGTTATTTCTCCAACAGCTCCCAGTTTTCCAGGGACTTAATGAGGTAGGAAGATAATATGAATTTTCCAAATGAGCAGCTATTTAAAAAAACCCGCTTATGATTCATCTCAGAATGAATTAACTGATATCAACTTCCCTTATTATTTCATCCAGGGTGATATAGAACAAGTTTGCATTCCCTGAGAAGCTGATCACAGGGGCCCCTGGCTGGCTCAGTCAGTGGAGCATGCGACTCTTGATCCCAGGGTTGTTAAGTTTGAGTCCTACGTTGGGTGTAGAGATTACTTTTTTTTTTTTTAAGATTTATTTATTTGACAGAGACACAGCGAGAGAGGGAACACAAGCAGGAGGAGTGGGAAAGGGAGAAGCAGGCTTCCCGCTGAGCAGGGAGGCCGATGTGGGGCTCGTTCCCAGGACCCTGGGACCATGACCTGAGCCGAAGGCAGACGCTAACGACTGAGCCACCCAGGTACCCCTACTTTTTTTTTTAAGATTTTATTTATTTATTTATTTGAGAGAGAGCATGCGCGCACAAGCAGGGGGAGCCGCAGGCAGAGGGAGAGGGAGAAGCAGGCTCCCCGCTGAACAGATGAACCCAACAACTGGGGCTGCATCCCAGGACCCTGGTATCATGACCTGAGCCGAAGGCAGACGCTTGCTTAGCCAAATGAGCCACCCAGGTACGCCAGATGTAGACATTACTCAAAAATAAAATCTTAAAAAAAAAAAAAAAAAGAAAAAAGGAAAAAGGAAAAAGAAAGAAAAGTAAAATCTTAAAAAAAAAGAAACCGATCAGAGGGCAGACAGAAGTGATCTGGGATGTATTGGCTACCATGTAAAGCTAATATAAAACTCAACGATGGAGGAGATAATCTCGGATAGAGTATCTCAGTATTCTGTATTAATAACCACTCATCGTGGAACGGAATTTCCTCACTTCAGTAGGGACACCAGTAAAAAAAAATTCACATTTTATTTTCTGGGGCATAGAAGTCTGTTAAGAAATAATGAGCTATCTCTCATTTAAATGCTTAATAATATACATTCTTTTAACACATACATATAGCACCTAATTTCATGTCTCTATTTATGTGTCATGCTATAGGTTCAGTGCCGTGGCTAGAACTGTGGGGCTATTCTTACCCTTGAATAATTTACAGTATAATTGAGAAGCTGAGATTTAAGGCAATACAAGTGATCCTGAAACCCAGAAGTAATCTCTCTCCTTTGATAGTCGGAAGCATTTTATCTGGACTTTTGTAACAGTTCTATTCCAGCCTGTAAACTCTTGTATGTGCATACCACAAGCTCTTAACTCACTGCAAAATAGGTAAGTGCTCAATAAACACTAATTGGCAGAATAAGATAAGAACCTACAGGTAAGTGTGGAAAGTGTTTGTCATTCAGCAATGATGACAGCATCGGATTTTCCAGGATGATCCCAACATCATAAATCCTTTAACAACCGAACGTGAAGCAGTCCAGCATAGTAATTAGAGCATGGTTTCTGGATTCAGTCAGCTTGGATTTGAATCCCAGTTCTGACAGTAATTAGCCGTATGACCTTAAATAAATCACATGCTTGATTTCTCTGTGACCCAACCTCGTAGGTAAGAGTATTACTCTTGTTTGCGGTGAGGAGTGATTGAGTTAATATATGCAAAATGCTTAGAAAATTGCTTGGCACATAGTAAACATTTCTAAAGTATAAGCTATTATTTGTTACGATTAAACCCGTGCCTCTTTCCCAAAAGGACAAACAAGAAATGTTTTTGTTAGTCCATGTGTCTTTTGCTTCAAAAACACAGTATTATGTTTGTCCAATAAACACAGTAGGCATTAATCTCTTTAATTTGACAGTAAGAATTTTCTTCACACGGTTCAGATTGGGAAAAGTAGCAATGTTTAAGGTTACATAGCATATTGAGGTCAGATACAGATCCAGAAACCAGTCATTTTCGTTCTGTGATCAAAGTAGATCAAAGTAGGCACTGAAGAAAAACACTTGTCTCCGAAGGGCAGTACCTCTTCATTCTTTGGGGAATGCAAGCAAGGTGCAGCAACATCCCTATCTTGACAAGAACGCAGCAACTCCTTGCGGCCAGAAAGCCTCGAGCGCAGGCGCAGCTTGCGCTCCAGTGCTCTCTGGCGCGTGACAGCCGTGCGCTCCACCCCACCCCCAACGCCGCTAAGTGCGCACGCGCGCAGTCCGTTCTCTATCCACCCCCACAACGCGCACGTGCGCGTTCGCGCCGCTCACACTTCGGCGGAGGGCGCGCGCCCCGGAAAATTCCACACCCGGGGAAGCTCCACCCTATGCGCCCTCTCTCGTGCCCTCGGCTCTTAAAGCCTAGTCCCCATCCCAGCGGCCTTTGCGGGACCAAAATGGCAGCCCCCGTGCCGCGGGGTTTGTTTTGTTTATCCAAAGCTCTAGGATGGTGGTCTCGTCAGGTGGGTAGGGGCCGGGTGGGTAGGATTCTAGGGGCTG
Source organism: Callorhinus ursinus (assembly GCF_003265705.2). Classification (NCBI taxonomy): domain Eukaryota; kingdom Metazoa; phylum Chordata; class Mammalia; order Carnivora; family Otariidae; genus Callorhinus; species Callorhinus ursinus. The sequence continues at coordinate 7,476,723 of NW_027397114.1, forward strand.
AAGGAGGCCACAGAGTAGAGGGGAATACTCGCTTTGCAGCTGTCCTTGGTGGGCTTGGACGATACAAGTCGCACCTAGTTACGGAAGAGTTTGAGGTAGACGGGGCCCCGCTACTAAGCTAAGTGGCGGCGTGGGGAGAGCCCCGTAAAAGCCACGAGGACGAGCAAATTCTCGGGGATGAAGTTTCTCCAGTGTGGTTTGGGTCTGTCTGGCGGGTTGGTATTAAAGGGGAAAGAAGTCATGGTTTGGAAGCTGGGCTCGCTTCCCCTTGGTTCTTAGCATGTTCTAAATTTAACAGTTGGAAAGGAGGGAGTTTTATACCGTCACTGTACTGACTGAGTAAAACTCACGGTCAGAGAGAAAAGAGGTCTGGCTCTTAAAGACGTTATTGATCTTTTGGGAGCTAGAATGACAGAATAAAGTTTACAGTTAGGCTCCCAACAGAATGAGCAGGTTGTAATCCGAGTAAATATAAGGAAGATGCCAAGAGGAGGACTTTTCTTATGCTTTAATGATAGCATTGCTCTCTTTTCAGTGTTGGGTTGATGTTTAAGTTTCCCATGGGACTGAAGGTTCTTTGAAAGCAGAAGCCTTGCATTAATCAACTCTGCATCCCTGGGACTTGGCATAGTCGTGTACTATGGAACGTACCAGAGGAAAGCCTTTAGTAAATGTTGAGTGGTGTTAGTAAAGGTTGCTTACAGGCTTCTAGTTAAGACACCCATGAGTGTTTCCCCACTGATACGTGGCTTTATAATTGTTCCTAAGTCATTCTTTGGATGTGCCCTTTCTGTCTTTGCTTAGAGTTTCTTCACGGTAGATTTCTTTCCAGGTCCCCTTTATCCTAACCTTTTCCTGTCTTACAGCCAGTCCTGGTGACTCAGTCCACAGTTGTAGTTCCAGTGAGAACTAAGAAACGTTTCACACCTCCTACTTACAAACCCAAATACAAATCAGAAAAAGAGTTTATAGAATTTGCCCGGAAAGCAGGTCTGGTCATTCCTCCAGAACGTTTGGAGCGTCCCCTACATCTGGCCTGTACAGGTGAGGCATGGTATTTCTGAGACCCTGACTGAATTTCCTCCTTTCAGAGATATTCTGGAAAATGGAATGATTTAAACCATGATTGACTGTATTTAACTAACTACAAAATCAGCTCAGCCCCAATAATGATTTACTTTGTGTTTCCTATATTTAAAAATGTTTTATTTTTATTAAAAGATTTTATTTATTAATTTAATTTACAGGGAGAGACAGCGAGAGAGGGAACACAAGCAGGGGTGGTGGGCGAGGGAGAAGCAGGTTTCCTGCCAAGCAGGGAGCCTGATGCGGGGCTCTATCCCAGGACCCTGGAACCATGACCTGAGCTGAAGGCAGTTGATTAACCAACTAAGCCACCCAGGCGCCCCTTATTTATTTATTTTAAATATAGAGAGAGAGCATGCACGCGCACATGAGTGGGAGGAGGGGCTTAAGGAAAGAATCTCAAGCAGACTCCCCACTGAGCTTGGAGCCCTACTTGTGGCTGGATCCCACAGTCCTGAACTGAAATTAAGACTCAGATGCTTAACTGACTAAGCCACCCAGGCGCCCCTCATGAGGTCATCTTTGATCTTGTTTACACACCTGTTCTTAGAAGGCAAGGGTGAAATTTCTCCATTTTGTACAAGAAGAAATTGAGGCTCTGAGAGAAGACTTAAATTATCTTATTCTGTTTATTTCTAATGTAACAGAGTTCCCTGTACGTGGAAGTCTACTTTATTAGTCCACTTTATACCATGGTACCTCTCAATTTTATATGACCTCAAGATGACTAGATGACTTTTTCCTCAATCTTTCAATGCCTACTTGTTTTCTTCTTTCACTACAGCTGGTATCTTTGACACCTACGTTCCTCCAGAAGGTGATGCTCGCTTGTCATCTCTTGCAAAGGAAGGATTGGCACAGAGAAGTGAGCGATTGAAGAAGAAGGTGGCATCACAATTGTCGTAGGTATCTGGGACAACTGGGAATCAAGAGAACACAAATTTCTTGTTGCTATTTTATTCCAGAGAGGCCATCTTAGGTGAATTGGGTTGGACATAACTCCTTTGATAACTTGACAGTATATTTTTCTCTGTAATAGAGTTTAGTTAATGTAGAAGAATATGGGCTTTTTGATTCTTCGCCTCTCAGCCTTCATTGGTATTTTTGTCACATCAGTTAGGGAGGTGACTTAGAAGTTTGTAGAACACTTTCTTGATCACATATTTTAAAATTTTAAATAATAATAAAAGCATATTTATATGGGAAATACCTTAGAGTTTGAACTACGGAGAATAAAAAGCCAAAAAGGGTAAAAAAGACAGACCTGTTTTACGGAGCTAACTAGGTCTTAACTAAGGAGCAGAAACCAAAACCTTCTTAGTCTCTCTTTTAGTTGAAAGGATGGAAACATTTAGTATTTGTCACTCAGAGGTTCTTTGGGATTGTTTATAGTTTTCTGTGCAGAAGCATATTGAGTCTTTATTAATTCTTCATGTAGCCATAATTTATTTCTCTAAATACAGATCTTATCATATCACCTTTCCATTAAACCTCTTCTGTGGCTATTACTTGAAGAATAAAATCCAGACTTCAGTGGTATTCACAGCTTTTTATAAATCTGGCTCTTGTCTTCCTTTCCACTGTCATCTTCTTCTTTTTTTTTTTTTTTCATGTTTTATTTATTCATGAGAGAGAGAGAGAGAGAGGCAGAGGCAGAGGGAGAAGCAGGCTTCCCACGGAGCAGGGAGCCCAATATGGGACTCGATCCCAAGACCCTGGCATCATGCCCTGAGCCAAAGGCAGATGCTTAACCATCTGAGCCACCCAGGCGCCCCTCCACTGTCATCTTCTTAGTCCACTTTTCTCATCCTAAATCAGCATTTCCAAACTAATTGCCAGTTCCTTGGCAGTGTTGTGCTGTGATTCTCTGTCTTTGTACATTCTTTCCTTGGCCTTGAAAATGTCTTTTTCCTCCTCCTTTACTTGATAACTCCAGCTCATTTCTCAAGAACCAGTTGTGCATCATGTCTGCTTTTAAGCCTTCCCTGACTCTTTCTGGAGCTGCCTTTACTGTAATTGTAACTGTGCACCTACACTTACTATTTCTTCTTTTTTTTTTTTTTTAAGATTTTATTTATTTATTTGACAGAGAGAGACACAGCGAGAGAGGGAACAGCGGGGGGAGTGGGAGAGAGAGAAGCAGACTCCCCGCTGAGCAGGGAGCTCTATGTGGGGCTCGATCTCAGGACCCTGAAATCATGACCCGAGCCGAAGGCAGATGCTTAACGACTGAGCCACCCAGGCACCCCTATGCTTACTATTTTTGATAACTGATTTCCTCTCATGTATTTCTCTCTGGGATTGTGAGCTCTTTGGTGGTAGGGTCCATGATGATGATGAACAAAAGCACATATGGTTTTATCATGGACTTATCATATATGGGAGGAAAACAGCCATTAAATACTTATTGCACACAATTAAATAATTACAGGTATGGTGAAGTATGAGTGCTTTGGGATCACATGACAGGGAAAGATAACTTGGTCTGGGAGTTCAGGGAAAGCTTCCCTGAGGAAATGACATTTAAAGCTGGGACCTAAAGGATTGCTTACAGTTAGCTAGGTAGAGGGGTGTCGTGAGGAATAGCTTTCTAGGAAGACAACAGCACAAGGAAGGCTCTGAGATGGAAAGAATGCAGAGGGGGTGTCAGATTTTGTCAAATGCTTTTTCTGTGTCTATTGAGATGATCATGTGATCATTGTCCTTTATTCTATTGATATGTTGTGTTACATTAATGGATTTTTGAATGTTAAGCCAACCTTGCATTCCTGGGATAAATTTCATTTGGTTACGGTATTTCTCATCCTCCAATATATTTAACTCTTTGATTAGATCAGCATTCCCTGGTTACATTATTATAACTATGAAAAAATACTGTCAACAGCTGAGTCGTGCAGTACATTTTCATGACTTTTCCTGCGTATTTTTTTTTTTCCTGGAGTTAAGTTGTGTTTTTTTTTCCTCATTTGCTTACAGAACTTCTAGTTGTATAAATTTCTTCTCAGCACATTGAAAACATTAAGTATTTATTAATTTCATTTTCAAGAAGAAATTCCTCTTGACCTTTCTTACTTGTTTCTGTCTGGACTGATTGCTCTTTAGGCCCACTGAACATCTTGGGATCTAGTTCTGTCATCCTCCTGATAACTCCTTTTGTCTCGCTCTGCTCTTGTATTCCTTGTTTCCTGGATTTTATGTCTGTCTTTCATGGTTTATGCTGTTATTTTGGTGGAGCACATTCCTCAGCAGCTTCCTGAGAAAGGGTGCATAGTAGATACATGAGATCATTCAAGTCTAAGAAATACTCTTTTACTCTCCCACTTCATTTATAATTTGCCCAGGTGTACAATTCTGAGCTAAAAATAATTTCCTTAATTAATAGCACTGCTCCATTGTTTTTCTAACTTCTAATGTTGCTAGAGTTAGAAGCCTGATGTCATTCTGATTCTTGAGCCTTTGTGTAAAACCTGTGTTTTATTCCTTAGTGCTTATAGGATGTTCTCTTTGATGCCAGAATTCTGAAATTTCACTATAAGAAGCCTTGGTCTTTCATTAGAATGATTGATGTGTGAGTTAGAAGGTTGAATTTACAGGACTTGGAACATTCAGAAAACAATTATTGAATAAGAGGACAGACATTAATGACAGTTAACGTAAGCTGTGAGTTATGGATATTATATGAAGTTTTTAGAAATGATTCTTGGGGTACCTGGCTGGCCTACTTGGTAGAGCATGTGACTCTTGATCTCCAGGTCGTGAGTTCAAGCCTCACGTTGGGCATAGAGCTTATTTAAAAAGTGAAAAAAGAAAGAAATGATTCTCATACTTAATTTTACAGAATCCGGAAGATAAGAGAACATGATCCGAATTTTAAAATAAAGGACTTCCCTGAAAAAGCTAAGGATATTTTTATTGAAGCTCATCTTTGTCTGAACAAGTAAGTGAATTCTATCTTATACCTGTTACGTTTTCGGCAGCTGTTACTCTAGGCACAGATTTTTTTTTTCCTTTGGTTAAGAGTTCTAGAGTGACCTAGATAAGTCTAGGTGTGTGTTTGAGCCAGCCAGGCGGCCCCAGGTTCAGTTTTTAATGTTAATTTCTTATCTTAGGAATTCTTACATCATATAGGTATCATAAATTCTGTGTCCACGTCTGAGTATAATGTGGGCTTAGGACTTTAATTTTTTTAGTTCCCCCCAACTCAGCCCTAGACAGAGAGAAGCTTTATCTCTCTACTATTTTTGTAGTCTTCCTTTGTTGCAGGTGCAGGACTTGAAGGTCACAGCTTTGTGCAGTGATCTCAATTCCAACTCCCTGCTCTTTGAGGGTTCAAGGATTTAGGAAGAGTGTTCCTAGCCATCAGATCCTATTTCTAGATCCGTTTAATCATCCCATATGCTGTCATGATGTCAGGTTGTGTTCTTTCTATTCTGGTTTTAGTTCTCTTTCCTTTTAGCATCTAGGAAATTTACCTTTCTTGTGAACTAGAGCATTTTAAAATGTATGTGTGTCTGTGTGTATTATATCCCGTCCAACATTTCTAGATGTTTATAGTGGGCGTAGTTTCACATGAGCTCAGTCCATTATGTTGCCAGAAATGGATGTCTTCCTTTTAATTTTTAAGTGTGAGTTCTATTGTAGATGGTAAGTGAATTCCTAGACAAGGGAACTTATTTCTGCTGAAGATCTCTAGGCTAGGACAGTGAGGAGGAAGAGTTCATTGAGAGGTGCCAGGCCTGGTGGTGGTTGTAGCTGTCATCAACACTCAGGTTAGTGCAGTCTGGTCTAGTCTAGAGCTACAGTGGGGGAAATGGCTTGGGGAAAATGACCTTTTCTGTTAGGAGTAGAGGTGCAAGGGAAGCACGTGGACAGAATTAATCCCTTACCCACTCTGGGATTAGGGACAAGATTATTTGAAGGAACAAAGATTTAAACTTTCCAGGAGTTATTAAACTGTGGGGAAAAGTCATGAATGTGTATGTGAAAGACACTAATTCATGCCTGATCTCAGGTTTATTTGAAACCCCTCAGCTAGGAACCTTCTAAAATCCTGTATGTTCAGGAGCTGGGGTTTGCTGTTTGTTTTCTTACTATTCCTACATAGGATCAGCCTGACTAAGTCACTCTGGTAGCAGCAAGGATTGGAGGAGGTGGGGGGTGGGGTGGAAGGAAAGGACCAGAAAAGAGAGCTGCTTATTTTTTGGCTAGGTTCGCAGACAGTGTAAGATGTGGGACACCTGTGGGGCGCCTGGGTGGCTCAGTCGTTGAGCGTCTGCCTTCGGCTCAGGTCATGGTCCCAGGGTCCTGGGATCAAGCCCTGCATCGGGCTCCCTGCTCGGTGGGAAGCCTGCTTCTCCCTCTCCCACTCCCCCTGCTTGTGCTCCCTCTCTAGCTGTGTCTCTCTCTGTCAAATAAATAAATAAAATCTTAAAAAAAAAAAAAAAGATGTGGGACACCTATCTGGCTCAGTCGGTGGAGCATGCGACTCTTAATCTCAGGGTTGTGAGTTTGAGCCCCATGTTGGGTATAGAGATTATTAAAAAAAAAAAAAAAAAAAGTGTAAGGTGCAAGGCCAATCCAGTTGGTATTGATGATATGTCTGAGGTAAGAGGAGATGAGATGAGGTTTTTGATTTTTTGTGTTGGATTTGTGAGGGTCTCTTGCCCTTCTTAAGGATGTATGGTAATTTCTGAGAAATTTATTTCTGCTCTTGAGTTTCAAACATAATTTCACTCTGCAGTTAGATCTCAGCGTCTTTTAACCATGTTCATCTTTATGTGCTCAGGACTTAGCATATTACTTGGCTTATTGTAGGCATGCAGAAAATGTTTGTAAGAAGAATTGTCCATTTTGAGGGCCATTTTCCACTTTCGGAAGGGGTATCATAAAGCAGGAGCCAGTGATCTATATCTTTTTCTTTTTTAGCTCAGACCATGACCGGCTTCATACCTTGGTAACTGAAAACTGTTTTCCGGTAGGTCCTCAACCTCCTTAGAACTGTGGGATGCCTGAATGGGCAGATTCCAGACATCACCTCTGGTTTCTTAAGAAGGATCGGTTTTGCAAGTACAGGAAGTTTAAGGCAAAAGCTGAGGTTCCTTTGTTTTTGGCTGAAAGGTCCTGACTTGACATGGACTTTGGTACGGGCCCTGCGTAGAAGGAAGGAGAAAGTCCCACAGTAGGCAGCACTGAAACCTCAGGCTCTGGGGGCTGAGGTCAGGGTGCGGGCTGTATTAGGCAGCCCTCTGTGCACCTACAATATAATAAAGGATCTAGCGAGCATTCAGGAGGCTTACATAGTGTGTTAACCAAGGTGCTAGGTACTTGGGGAGATGCCCCAATATGGGGACTTTGTGGTTCAAGAATAAGAACTTTAGGGATGCCTGGGTGGCTCGGTCAGTTAAGTATCTGCCTTCGGCTCAGGTCATGATCCCAGGGTCCTGGGATTGAGCCCCACATCGGGCTCCTTGCTCAGCGAGGAGCCTGCTTCTCCCTCTCCCGCTGCCTGCCGCTCCCCCTGCTTGTGTGCGCGCGTGCTCTCTCGCTATCTCTGACAAATAAGTTAAAAAAAAAAAAAAAAGAATAAGAACTTTAGTTTCGGGGCACCTGGGTGGCTCAGTCGTTAAGCGTCTGCCTTCGGCTCAGGTCATGATCCCAGGGTCCTGGGATCGAGCCCCACATCAGGCTCCGTGCTCCACGGGAAGCCTGCTTCTCCCTCTCCCACTCCCCCTGCTTGTGTTCCTGCTCTCACTCTCTGTCAAATAAATAAATAAAATCTTAAAAAAAAAAAAAAAACTTTAGTTTCTATCAGCTCAGCCTCATCTCCCTGTGGTCACATATAACTGATCTGGTCCTCGCAGGCTAGCCTTTCTATCCCTGTAAAATCCCATTCTTCAGTGCTAGCCGGCGAGGGGGGATAAGACAACATATATGCAGTCAACAGATATACATGCAATAACTAGCAGGTTATGAAAGTATAAGGGAGGGGCACCCAGCCGGCGTTGTTGGCAGAGCATGCAACTCTTGATCTCAGGTTGTAAGTTCAAGCCCTATGTTGGGTGCAGAGATTACTTAAAAAAAAAAATCTTTAAAAAATAAAAAATATATTTAAAAAAGTATGAGGAGGGGGTAATGGTGTATTAGATAAGCTGACATTTTGGAGTGTGGTTTTCACTGATTTGGAGAAGGTTCCTTAAGAAGGTAGGTGGGTCTTGAGTGACTGATTTGGATGGAAAGGGTCATTTCGAGGTGGGCTTAAGCAATAGTTTGATCAAAACTCTGGAAAGAGAAATAGCAGGCACAGGAAAGCATTTGGTGGGATATGTTGTGTGATGTGGCTGTAGTATCGCTGGAGGTGAGAACAGGTGTGGAAGGATGCACCAGCTTTCCTAAAGAGAAGGAAAACCCCAGTTGACCTTGTTCTCCTCTGCCTTCAGGACATGGTCTGGGACATCACCTATAAGACCGTCCGCTGGAGCTTCATAGAATCTTTAGAGCCACCACAGGTGGTTCAGGTTCGCTGTTCGAGTCTCCTGAACCAGGGCAACATATACGGCCAGGTCACTGTCCGCATGCACACCCGGCAGGTAGAGGCACCAGTCTGCTTTCCTCCTCGCTTTTCTTCACTCTCAGGTCAGGTACCTACCTCTGGAGTCCTGGGGACAGCTTCCCAAGACTGGGCTCTAAGGAAAGGTGGTTCACCATGGTCTTCTTCGCTCGGTCAGTGTGCCCTACCCAGTGCTAGATGTTAGCTCTGCTAAGACAGGTGTGAGGATGCTCTCTCCCACCCTTCCTGATCCTCCCTCTCCCACCTCTCCAGCTCTAGTCAAAAACCCTCCAAGAGGAAAGTGTCAGTAGTTGATCACTTAGTCTAGATCAGAATTCGGAAATAATTTGTCCTACCCATTAAAAGTTTTTGTTACGGTTGTTTTAAAAATGGTTGTGTGGCATAAAAAATAAAAACAAAACAAGAAAACCAACTCTGAGTACTAACAGGCCAGATTTGCTTTCATCCTTGCAGACTCTGGCCATCTATGACCGGTTTGGCCGGCTGATGTACGGACAGGAAGATGTGCCCAGGGATGTCCTGGAGTATGTTGTGTTTGAAAAGCACCTGGTAAATCCCTACGGGAGCTGGAGAATGCATGGCAAGATCATTCCCCCATGGGCACCCCCTAAGCAGACCATCCTTAAGGTAAGTGTGATTTAGGGGTGCCTGGGTGGCTCAGTTGGTTAAGCGACTGCCTTCGGCTCAGGTCATGATCCTGGAGTCCCAGGATCGAGTCCCACATCAGGCTCCCTGCTCAGCGGGGAGTCTGCTTCTCCCTCTGACCCTCTTCCCTCTCGTGCTCTCTATCTCTCATTCTCTCTTTCTCTGAAATAAATAAA